>NC_073313.1:367388669-367606169 GCF_027595985.1 Sorex araneus
TCCCAGACTACTCCTGCTCATTCCCCGCAGTGCTCAGAGGACACGGGTGGCGCAGGGCCCACCGCGTGCCAAGGCGCTGCCTTAGCCCCTGTCTTGTATCTTCAGCCCCTGTAAACCACTTTTAATCATCGGTTTTAATCAATGGTTCGGCGATGTGAGTCCATTTATGGAGCAACAGCACTGGGGCTTCGAACAGCTGCCCCCTTGGGGCCACCACACGCGTGGACCCGATCCTGGCAGCTCTGCTCTCCGTGGTGCCTGCAGCAGTTTCTGGCTGCTCTGGGGTCACACATATGCACGCCCCCCCATGAGCCCTGCAGCGAAACGGTGAGTGACCTTGTGACCAGGACGTGGGACCCCGGCAATGGGGAATGTCTGCGAGCACTGTGTCAGGGCGCGTGAGCCACGCAATCTGGGCTGCAACCCCAGTGAGCACCACCAGCATCCCGTCACCGCAGCAACGGCAGAACGGCGAAGAGAGGGGAGAGGTACCACAGCGCCATCCCGCCGAGCGCAGAAACCAAACCGCAACTCTGGACCTGGTATATGCCGCTCACGTCTCAGCTTCTTCTAGACGTGCTGTGTCTCAATCTTACTCTCTTGTCCCTTGTTACTGCACGCATCCGGCGTGTGTCCTTGTGATAAAGCACTTTTTATCAGCCGGGCCTGCTTTTTTAAAAATTTTTTCGGTGTGGGGGTGGTGGCACTCCCTGCGATGCTCCGGGGTTACTCCTAGTTCTGCACTCAGGTGTTACTCCTGGTGGTGCTCAGGGGACCATCTGGGATGCTGGGGATTGAATCCAGGTTGGCCATTTGCAAGGCAAAGCCCTACCCACTGTACTATCTCCCTGGCCCCTCTTTTTTTTTCTTTCTGGTTTTTGGGTCATTCCTAGAGGTGCGCAGGGCTTTCTCCTGACACTGTGATCATGGGGGTCACTCTTGACTGCCAGGGGATCATTTGTGGTGCCAGGGATGGAACCTACGTTGGCTTTGGGCAAGGTCAAGTGTCTTACCTGCCATACTGTCTCTTTGGCCCCTTTTCTCTTTGTCTCTTGCTGGGGATCTCAGAGCTGAAGCTGTCAGGGCCCTCTTGCTGCATGTGTAACACTGGGGATTAAGCTCCTGGACGCATATTTGCCCTGGTCACTTCCTAAGGCACTGACCATCTTTGGGGCTTTTCCTACAGGGGGGTCCCTAACAGCAGAGATGTCAGGATGGACTGAGTGCTCGTAAGTGGCCGTGGCGTTTGTACTGTGCTTGCCAGGCAGGTGCTAGAAGACAGAGTGGCCTTTTGTGTTCTGAGCCCCTTCCCCCCTTTCCTTCCCCCTCCATCCAGGCTCGATCCCCAGGGCTTGGGCCACAGCCTGCAGTGCTTAGGGAATAGTTCTAGTGCATTGTTCAAGGGTTGTTACGGGCAGAACCTGGCCTCTGGCATGCAAAGCATGTCCTTTAGACCTCTGGCCCATTTTCCCTGGCCCCGTTTCTGTTTCTAGCAAATTTCTCTTCCCAGAGTGATTCTCAACAAGAATGTCTGTTTCCTTGAGACGAGCACCATCTGCGACCAATCTGGTGTGCCTAGAGGCGGCAGGGACCGTCCTTTCACAACGGACTAGCTGGAAAACGAGTACGATGATCAATGCCAGGAGTATTTGCTCTTAAATCCACCTGTAGGAATGCACCCGCAATGCAGCAGCTGTTGACCCTCACCCCGTCTCGCCCTGTTTCACTTTTATGATCACGTTATCACTTTGATTCAGGAACCTTCGCCTGGTTCCTCAGATACGCAGTGCTGACTTTGAGATCTGAGCAAGTACCCAAAAGCCTCCAGAACTGGGGCCAGAGCGATAGTCCAGTGGTGGATAGGGCGCTTATCTTCCAGGGACCCATCGTGGGCTGGATCCGCGGCATCCCATAGGGTCTTCCAAGCCTGCCAGGAGTGATCCCTGAGCTCAGAGCCAGGGATCTGAACCTCCGAGCACTGTTGGGTGTGGCTCAAAAAAAAAAAAAAGGTTTTCATAACCAAGCAACAACTTACACACAACAATGCGCTTCTAAACGTGGTTCATAGGATTCTGTGATCATAGGGGTTGGTGAGATACTGGTTAACGGAGGAGAACTCTCCATCGTAGGAAGTCAGCGTTTCATTAAGCAAATCACAGTAAAAATATCCTCGAAGAGCCATACAGAGTGAGTTGTTCCCCTCAATTCTTTGAGAATAGAAGAGTCTTCTTTCAGAACACCTCTGGTACTCGGAGACTGTAGTTTCACTCTACAAGTGACGCCAACCCAGGGGCAGGAGAGAGAAAACAGGGGAAAGGCACTTGTCTTGCTTGCAGCTGACCCGAGTTTGATCCCTGGCACCCTGGCACATGGTCCCCTCAGCACCACCAGTGGTCACTTTGGAGGGCAGGGTTTGGGCTACACCCAGCAGTGCTCAGGGCTGACTCCTGGCTCTGTGCTCAGGGATCAGTCATGAAGGGCTCAGGCCACCATAGGGGATGCCGGGAATCAAACCCAGGTTGACTGCATGCAAGAAAAGTGCCTCTGTACTATCTTGCATGCCCCAAGCCAGAGGTCACTTTTTTTCTCTTTGGGTCACACCTGGTGATGCTCAGGGGTTCCTCCTGGCTCTGCACTCAGGAATTACTCCTGGTGGTGCTCGGGGGACCATATGGGATGCTGGGAATCGAACCTGGGTCGGCCATGTGCAAGGCAAGCTCCCTACCGATCGGTACTATAGCTCCAGCCCCCGGTGGTCACTTTTGAGCACAAAACTGGGCTCCTTAACGTGGTCCCTTAACACGACAAGGATTTGCCCACCCAGGCAAACAAAACCGAACCAACCCAACAAGTGAAAGCAATCTAAATTAATAGAAAATGGAAAATCTGGCTTGGGGCTGGAGCGATAGCACAGCAGGGAGGGTGTTTGCCTTACACACAGCCAACCCGGGTTCAATTCCCGGCATCCCATATGGTTCCCAGAGCACCTCCAGGAATGATTACTGAGTGCGTGAGCCAGAAGTAACCCCTGTGCATCGCTGGGTGTGACCCAAAAAAGAAAAAATAAATCTGGCTCAATGTGTTTCTGCTTTATTTGCTGTATTGTCTGTCTTGGGGCGGTACCAGTGAGGCTTGGGGGTCACCCCTGCTTGGACTGGGGCAGGGGCTGCTTCTCTGGGTGCCAAGGAGGAGACTTTGAGTTCGGGATGGAACCTGGGTGCAGACCATGTGCTCTGGCCTTCCAGGCCCCCCTCCCCTGCCTTCCCGCCTCAGTTTAATCTAGGACAAGCTAAAAAAAAAAGGGGCACAAAGCTTAAACTTGTTTAAGAAGACTCTTCTTTGTTAGCAATAAGACTGATTTGCCTCCTAGGCAAGCCTGTTGAGCAAACCTTTTGGAGTATTGAAAAGGTGTGATCCACATCCAAATGGATGTTGAGAATGGAAACTCCCCCCTTATTTTTTTGGTTTTTGGAACACGCCGGTGATGCTTAGGAATTACTCCTGGCGGTGCTCACAGGGGACCGTATGGGAAGGTGGGGGATCGGCTGCTTGCAAGGCAAATGCCCTACCTGCTGTACTATCGCTTCGGCAAAAATAAAAAATAAAAAAAAAAAAAGCAAGAAAAAAACCCCCAAAAATCCCAAAATTAAAAAAACCCCTTTTTAATGTCGGGTGTTTTTTTTTTTTTTTTCCTTTTTTTCCCCAGCATCTGCTTATGTCCTGAAACAAAAAAAAAAAAAAAAAGAAAGAAAAGTTTTCGGGGCATTTAGAGTTCATGTGCAGAGCTTTCTCGCGGTGGAGGGGGGGAGCTGTGCCCGTTGGTGGACCCTGTGCGGTGCCCGGGTCAGGCAGTGGGTCCCGTGCTGCTCCTCTCCGAGGCAGTGGCGCCCTTTGGGGACAGCAGGTATTTGGAACCTGAGTCCTGCCTGGAGACTATGGGTTTAGGGGCCTGATGGTACAGTGGGTAGGATGCTGACCGGCCTTGAATTCCCGGCACCTCCTATGGTGCCCCCACCCTGCCACGGGGCGAGGAATAAGCATTGAGCGCTGCTAGGTGTGCCCCCAAACCAAAACAAACAATACAACCCCCCCACCCCCCGGGTTTTAAACTTTAGCTTTTTTTTTTTTTTTTTTTTTGTCATACTCGGCAGTGCTCATCAGCCACTCCTGGCAAGGTGCAGGGCACCGTACAGGACGCTGGGGCCAAACCCGGGTATGCTGCGGGCAAGACAAGTGCCTCCCCGCACTGTACCACTGCTCCGGCCCCTCGCTCGCTGCTTTGCTGCCCCTCTGTCTGCACTCTGGGCAAGACAGGAAGGTCCCTGCTGCCACTTTTACAATGAACAAGCACGGTCACAAGTATTGTGACTAACCTAAGTAGGCAAGTAATTTTATCATCTCTATTTGACACTGGCTGGGACTTCTTGGAACGCTCAGTGGCTTTCCATAGTGCACAGAGTGAACTCAAATCTGATACTGACATTTCATTTTTTGGTTTTGCTTTTGGGCCTGGGTTTTCTGGGACCGGAAGCAGAGATCTCTGCCTGCTATCCCCCAATCTCCAGTGGCCCAGGGATCACACCCATAAGCCACACCCTGCCACACCCTGTCTCCTCACTGGCCACCCTCCAGATCTCAACGGCTGCGCCTCCCAGACGGAAATATAAAATGAGGCCCCCATAGCCACGCCACCGGACTCCGTGCCAGGCTGTTTTCACTTGGGGCGCCCTAGAAGGGGGTGGGCGAGAACCCTCCCCGCCCCAAGGGACCCAGCCCTGGCAGCCGACCGCCACTACCCAACCGCTGCCATGCTCCAGGCTGCTTTCCAGACACATTATAAGACACTTCCTACCCATTTTCCATAATTACCACACCATATTGGATGGAGTTCAGAAAGCAGGCAACAAGTCATAGAGAGTAATATATATATATACATATACATATATACATATACATATATATATACACACACATATATATATATATGCAGAGCCTGGCAAGCTACCCGTGGCATATTCGATATGCCAAAAAACAGTAACCATAGGTCTCATTCCCCTGACCCTGAAAGACCCTCCAATCGTTGGGAAAGACGAGTAAGGAGAGGCTGCTAAAATCTCAGGGCTGGGAGGAATAGAGACGTTACTGTTGCCCGCTCGAGTAAATTGATGAACAACGGAATGACAGTGATACAGTGCTTTTGGGCCACTCTGCCTCTGCACTCAGGGATCATTTTTGTGGGCTGATGGGATACAGGATGCAGAGAAAGAGCCTGAACAGACTCACGCGCACGGCAAGCGCCTGGCCACCGTCCTATTTCTCTGGCCCCAGATATCTGGCAATTTTCACACTCAATATTAGATATAAACGGCTGTGCCTGCTACGGGGGGTAAGGTACTTGCCTTGCTCTCGGCCAGCCAGCCGCTGAGCACCCAGGCAGCGGTACTGTGGGCAGGCAATTAGGTTTTTTCGGTTGGTTTGTTTTGGGGCCACACCTGGCAGTGCTACTTCCGGTTCTTCGCTCTGAGGTCTTTCCCAGAGATGCTCAGGAGACCCAGTGTTGGGGACTGAACCCCGGCCTCCCACAGGTAAAGCATGGCAAAGGACGCTTCCCCCCCCACAGCCCACTGAGCTATCCCACAATCACGTGAACAACTGACTTGTTGAGGTGGGTTGGCAGTGGGTGGGTCAAAAAAAGTAACAGTGCTGAGCACTGACTCCTGGCTCTGTGCTCAGGAGCACTCCAGGATCACTCGGAGGCAGTAAGTGGTAAGGGGACATATTAGGGTCTGTCTGTGTGCAAGGCAAGTGCCTCACGCCCTGGAGTATCTCTCCGGCCCTGGGCTTTACAAAACTTGTCAGTTTTATGCAGTTTACAGATTATTTTTGATCCTCACTGGGATCAAAAAAAAAAACAAAATAAACCTTCATCCAGGTGATGAGAAAGTAAGAGGGTTTCCGGAAACAAACCCAACATGGTTTGCTACATGTTTTCTTTTGGGGGCACACGGGGAGGGGGGAGCCTGGGGGCGGGGGTGGGGCTGGTGCAGTGCGGGGACTCCAGCCCGACCCGTTTGCTGTTCTGATTTGGGTGCACGACTCGACACGTGGCAACGCACACAGAGGTGTTCACAGACCCCTGGCGGACCTTTGGGCGGAACCGTGCGTGGCCCGGGTGGCCAGGGGGCCCGGTCAGGAGGGGACGCCTTCAGCACGAGCGGGGGCATGGTCTGGGGTCCCAGAAACGCCGGGTCAGGCCTGCAGCTTTCGGAGGCCCCGCGGTTTCGCCCCGCCCTTCAGAACCCACCGAATGGGGGTGGGGACAGAGCTCGAGTGTCCCCTGCTAGCTGGCACTTGGGTGGGATTCGCGGCCCCGGGTCCCCTTCCGGTCACCGTGCAAAGGCTGCGGGCGCAGCGGGGCCCCGCGGCCGAGGCCCTCAGGGCGTGTCGCCCAGGTCGCCCGAGCCCGCCCAGCGGAAGTACCCGGGGCCTGAGCCCTTCCCCCGCTCCGGGCCGGGAAACAGAAACTCGGACGCTGCAGACGCCGAGCCGGCCAGCTGGGCGAGGCGCTGAGGCGCGTGGCGGGCGCGAGGGTCTGGGCGCATGCGCGCGCCCGCCGGGCCCCGCCCTCGGCGCCGAGCCCCGCCCCCCGCACCGTGGCCCCGCCCTGGCCCCGATGCCACGCCCCCCGCGCCGCGGCCCCGCCCCGGCCCGGCCCCGCCCCCGGGGCGCGCGGCCGACGTCCGCGTGCGCGCCGGCGCCTGACTTCACTTCCGGCTAACGCGCTCCGCTTGCCCCCTGGCCCCGGATGGTGACTGGCGGCGGCGCGGCACCTCCCGGGACTGTCAGGGCGCCGCTTCCCAGTGCGATTGTGCGGAGCGCAGGCCGGAAGATGGCGGCGGGCGCGGGCCCGGGCTGCGCGGCCGCGGGCGCCGAGTGGCTGGTGCTGCGGGACGGCTGCATGCGCTGCGACGCCGACGGGCTGCACAGCCTGTCCTACCACCCGGCGCTCAACGCCATCCTGGCCGTCACCAGCCGCGGGACCATCAAAGTCATCGACGGCACGTCGGGGGCCACGCTGCAGGCCTCGGCGCTCGGCGGTGAGGGTGCGGGCCCGGCCGGCCGCCCGGAAGCGGCGCCGGGGAGGGGCCGCCGGGCCGGGCCTCGGGCGGGCCCCGCAGGTGCCGGTGGGGGCGGGGAGGACCCCGGCCGGCCGGGAGGGCCCTGCCCCCGCCGCCCCCCGCCGGGGGAACTCGGGGCCGGGGACTCGGGGGGGCGGGGAACTGGCGCTCGGCCGCGGGGTCGGCCCGGCCGGCCGGGGGTCGGGGCAGAAACCCGAGCCGCCGGGTGCCAGGGCCGGGACCCGCGCCCGCCCCGCGGTGACACTCCGTTCGCGGGCCGCTGGGGAGGGGGCGGCCCGTCCAGCTGCTGTAAGTTGGGGTGGGAAGAGGAGCGGGCTTGGCTCCCGGGCACACGCAGATGCCACACGCGCGTACGCACACACGTGCACGGGCACACACCCGCTACACGCGCCAGCCACACAGGCGCACAGGCACACACCGGCTGTATACACGCACGGGTACACACTTCACACGTGCACAGGCACACACATGCACGGGCACACCAGCGACACACGCACAGACACACCAACTGTGTACATGCACAGGCACGCACCAGCTGCACACATGCACAGGCACGCATTAGCTACACACACGCATAGGCACACAGTAGCTACACATGCAGGCACACACTAGCTACACACATGCACAGGCAGACACTACACACACACAGGCACATACCAGCTACACACGTGCACAGCAGACACCAGCTACACACGCGCACAGGCACACACTAGCTACACACACGCACAGGCACACACTAGCTACATGCACAGGAACTCTAGCTACACACACAAGCGCACATGCATAGGATACCTCCCGCCCACCTCGCCTGGCCAAGTGGAAATAGGTGTGTGTTGTTGCCAGTTGACTTGAATGTTAACTGGGCGGATGAGGAAAAGCCCTTCTTTTCCTTTAACTGTGTGAGTCAAGCTCAGGCCAATTTAGGGCTACAAAGATGAAGTAAGGAAGGACAGGTATGTATCGGACATATGTCATATCAGCCACATAACACTTATGTGCATTTGTTACATGGTTGCTGCGAGAATTGTGAAAAGTGCGTTGTGCAGAAGTTGAGACCAGGGGGCTGGAATAGATGTCTCGTGTGTGTCCCGACTTCTGAGTTGTCTGTATGTAATTGATTTTTTTCTGGGCGCCCGTCGAGCCAGGGGTGCCCCAGATGGAGCAGTGAGCAGTTCCTGCAGGTTGGACTTCACTGCACGTACGTGTGTAGGAGGAGGGGCCCCAGTTAGTGATTGGAAATCTCTGCTTTCCTTTCAGAACTTAACTATCTTAATTCTTGCTTTTGGGGCCTCACCCATGGTGCTCGCGGCCACTCTTGGCTCACTGCGGGGGTCTACTCTCTTGGTCTTTCTTTTTTTTTTTTCTTTTTTGGGTCACACCCGGCGAAGCACAGGGGTCACTCCTGGCTCTGCACTCAGGAATCACCCCTGGCGGCGCTCAGGACACCCTATGGGATGCTGGGATTAGAACCCGGGTCGGCCGCATGCAAGGCAAACGCCCTCCCTGCTGTGCTATCGCTCCAGCCACCTACTCTCTTGGTCTTTATTTTTTGCGCTCTCTTTCTCTCTGCCTGCCTGCCTGTCTTCCCTTCCCGCTCCCTCTCGGCCTCCTGGGTGCTGGGTGACCGTACGTGGTGCCCGGGACTGAATGGGATCCGCCGCCGGCAAGGTGAGCACCGGCCCCCTTGCAAATCTTTTCAGGGGTGCTTAAGATACTCTAGGCACAAAGCGGGTGGGGGATAATTAACGGTGACCAGTCATGTCTCCGGACTCCGTTGAGGACTCCGACCTTCCTTGGAGAGTGGGGACCTCCCTAGGGTGGTCCAGGCTCCTCCCTCCCAGCGCCCCCTCCCCCGCAGACGCAGCGTTGGTTTGGTTTCATATTAGTCTGTTCAGTGTCTTGAGTCTGTCTGAGCTTTGACTAAGTGGTGTAGCATAAGTCTTGGGGTTGCCATGTTTCCTTTTTCCATGTCACACCCAGAGGTGCTCTGGGAACACGGGGCTGCCTGGGACTGAGTCTGTGCCTCCTTCGTGGCAAGCACACGGGCCCTGGCGTGCTTTCCCGTCCTGGAGTGGCGTGTCTACAGTGGCAGTCCAGTGTTTGCAGCACAAAGGCGAGTTTTATTGGCTGGTTGGTCTTTTGGTGCCTAGGCCTTGCTCCCGTTCCGGGCTCAGGGGTCCTTCCTGCTGCGTCCCTCCGTACGGCAAGGCGAGTGCCCGGCCTGCTCTACTGTCTCACCAGCCCCTTCTAGGGTGTTCCTGTGTTTAGAGGGTCCATTTGAGGAGAACGTTGGTTGGGGCAGTTGGGGCCTCCCTCTGCTGGGCTTTGTGTCTGTGGAAGTGAAGAAAACACATTACTAAAGTGTTGGGTGAGAGTTTTAGGCACACAAGTGTAAAGGTCGGTGCGTGAGACATGGCATGGATTTCGGGATAGTGTAGCTGGGATATGTTGGGCATCTCTTGGAATAGTATTTACTTATTTATTTTTTGCTTTTTGGGTCACACCCAGCGATGCTCAGGGGATATTCCTGGACCTGCACTCAGGAGTTACTCCGGGCAGTGGTCGGGGACCATGTGGGGTGCTGGGGATTGAACCTGGGTCTGCCACGTGCAAGGCAAAGGCAAAGGCCTTACCTGCTCCAGCCCCTAGAGTAGTATTGGATATGATTGCAGATTACGTGTGTAGGAGGCTTGACTAGGTGATGAAAATATGTAGAAGGGTTTGTTGCAGGCAAAAACAGTAACAGAGAAATACTTGAAAGTAATGGGTCAATTCTGAAGCATTCTTAGGAGAAGTACAGCTTAGTAGTGGTAATTAACAATGGCTGTGTAGTGGCCTTTGCATATCAACTGCTCAGGTGATTGGGGAAGCAGTTTCCTGCTTTTGCTTAGAGAGTGTTGGCTTGTAACAGGTTTGCCTTCAGTGATCAGTAGAGGAATATAGCCCCATAAACAGAATGGGGGGGGGGGGAGACGCCAGCAATGATCCGGTCCTGCTTCTCTTCAGGTTCAGTGGCCATGAGCTGTTTTCTTCTCTCCCTGGAGGAAGAGGAGGGCGTCTCTGCCCGGAGAGGAGGGGGGGTCGGGCGGGCAGAGTGTTCTGGGTGGTCGAGCAGTCTGGCGGGAGCCTGGGGTCAGGGGGTAGTGAAGAGGGGTCTGGGCCGGGATGGGGGGCTGTGGGGGTAGGGGGAGAGAGAGAGAGAGAGAGAGAGTGTGTGTTTAGCTGCAGGGCCAAGTGGCGAGTGTTTTTTTCCCACATCTTGTTAATGAGTAGCAGAGAAAACAAATATGAATGAGCCCCACATACACACAGCTAACTTTCGTATGCTGGTCAGTTGAAGAGCCGAGAAGCAGGGAGAGAGGGAGGCCTGGAGCGCCCGGCCAGCGGGCACCCTTCTGTCCGCCTCTGCCCCAGCCCCAGGCCTGGTTCACAGTCAGTTGTTTGTTTTTGTTTTGGCTTTTTGGGTCACACCCGGGGGTGCACAGGGGTTCCTCCTGGCTCTGCACGCAGGAATTATTCATGGAAGTGCTCGAGGGACCATATGGGATGCTGGGAATCGAACACAGGTCGGACGCCCTACCCGCGGTACTATCGCTCCAGCCCCAGATTTTTATTTTTCAGTTGATTATCTCTGTTGATTGAGATGCTGTGACCGCTGTACTGTTGATTCTGGTTTCATGTTCGTATCATTCCAACACAGCCCCCTCACCATCACGGTGCCTGCCTGCCCCCAGGCCCTGAAGCCCCTTCCTGACACCCCCAGAGCAACCAGAACCCAGCCACAGTGCTGTGGGGCAGCGGTGTCTGGCCCTTTGTGCTCCCGTGCTGTGCCTCTTCCGAGGCCATCGCGCGCTCTCTGTCCCCCTCAGTGTATTCTCTAGCTTCAGCCGCGTGGGAGCAAGATCGCGTGGTTTTGTTCTTTCTTCGGGCTGCAGTGTATTCCACCGTGTACGCGTCCCGCAGCCCGGCCACTTGGCTGGCCCCGTAGGTGCTCGGGGGTCCTTCGGAGTGAATGCTCTTACGTTTGGGTGCAGACGCCAGGAAGCGGGGCCCTGGGTGATCGTGTCTTCCTGTTTCCTCAGGGGTCTGCCTTGCTCTCCGTGGAGGTTGAGCCGGGCCCTGCCACCAGCAGTGGCCGAGGGTTCCCTTTCCCAGCCGCAGCCCGGTCAGCACTGGCCGGCCATGCCCACTCCGTTATGTGCCCGCTGGCCATCTTTGGTCTCCCCTGGGGAGTGTCTACCCTGTTCAAAAGACACAGCGTCTCTCTTCAGAGTCGTGGGCTTGGAGTGTTTATAGGGACACTTCCCTGGAGTCCAGCAGATGCACTTTTCTTGGTGCCAGGTCAGCCAACCCTCTCGTGTTGAGAACTTTGACCTATGATTGGTGTTCAGGAGCCGCCCGCTACCTTTCTCGCTAATCTTCACTGGCTCTTGGAGTTTCCCTTCCTCACCGCCGCAGTCTCATTCTTTCTTAGAAGGCAGTTTCCTCCCTGCAGCTCGATCAATCTTACCCTGACCGAGAGTGGGTCGTGACTTCTGGATCCTTTTAGCCCGGCGTGATTCTCCGAGCCAGGGGCACGTACCGCGCTGTCCGGGTCTGCTGGAGGACCCGCCGGCTTCCGGCATGCCGACTTCTCTGTCTTTCTTGGGACTTTCTCCTGACTCTCCTGAGCTTGGGGCTCCCTCCGGGGGCTGCTCGGGGACTGTGTGTGACGCGGGGTCGCACCAGGCTGACTCTTCTCTGGTGCACTTCCTGGCCCTCGTGCGCGGTTTTCTCTCGAGCTGTTTAAATTCAGTTCTCATTAGCTTTTTAGGAATACGAAGCCTTTTGAACTTGGAGAAACTTGGTGGGAAGACGCTTGCCTCCTCGTTCATAACCTCCCCAGAGTATCTTGTACAAGACATACTTTTGATTCGTCATGTGATACGGTGACTATGTTAAATGAATGACTAGCTTACTAATTGCCGAGTAAATCCACCCCCCCCCCCCAGACCTCTTTTAGTGTAACTTTAGGCTTCAAGCAAAGTTGAACAAAAAGGAGCGGAGTTCCTGTCTACTCCTTGTCCCTCACCCTCTGGTCAGCAGCTCAGGCCAGGAAGTATTTGTTACATTGAAGCGGTGGCGACACATTGTTACCGCCCAGAGTCCATTGTTTACTTGCAGTGGGAGTCCCCCTCCTGTCCCTCTGCCCGCTGGGAGAGTTGCAGGAAAGATGCTACAGTCGTTCCACTGTCCTCAGCATCCCGCGCTCTGCCCTTCACTGTGTCCTTCCCCTCCCCACCTACTGATTTTATTTTCCCCTCCTTTTTACTTTCTGACAGTCTCTCCATAGTGTTAACCTTTTCTAGAATGTCAGAGTTGGAACTGCAAAGTGTGTAGTCTTTTTATTTTTCCCTTTTTGGGGTCACCCTTGAGGATGCTCAGGGGTTTCTCCTGGCTCTGCACTCAGGAGTCACGCCTGGTGGAGCATGGGTGGACCATATGGGATGCAGGGGATCGAACCTGGGGCTGCCTCGTGCAGGGCCAACTCCCCACCCACTCTGTGCCCCGACATTTTTTTTTCTTTCTTAATTTCGTTTTTCTTTTTTCTTTTTTTGGGGTCACACCCAGCGATGCACAGGGGTTACTCCTGGCTCTGCTGTAAATACCCGCGTGCCTCTGTGCGAGCATTGAGCGTGTTTTCGATCCTTGTGGGGAAGTATCAAGCAGCACCGCTGCTGGGGGGCTCAGAGCGCCTGTTGGCTCTCCTGGGCGCGGGAGCCAGAGCATCCCGGGAAGCGCGAGGTGGCGTGAGCGTCTGGCTTTGGGTCATGCCGGCACATGTGGTGACCTCATTTTAATTTGCAATTCCTTAGTGACAGGTCACCGAGCATCTTTTCTTAGTTTTTGTTTTGGCCACAGCCAGTGGTGCCCAGGCCTTACTCTCCGCTCTGTGCTCAGATCTCACTCCTGTGGGGTTCCGGGAACCACCCGGGGTGCCAGGGGTCTACCCCGGCTGGCCCCAGGCGGGGCAAGCAGCCTGCCTGCTTGGCCGCCGACTCTGAGTGCTCAAGGCCAGAATAGCTGGACACAGCGCTGGGCCACACTCTTGATCCTCTTCTTGTTTTGAACTTTCTGTTTTCGGTCCACACCTGGCGGTGCTTTATTCCTTCCTGTAGGTATCGCTTGTTCCTGTAATGCTGTTCAGTTGGGAAGGAGCCTGGGTTTGGAAACAGGTGACTTGGTCAGAACCCAGTTTGCGGGCCTTTAAGCTTTTTTGTTTTCTCTTTGAATTTAGCTCTGTAACCCTGGCTAAATTAATATTTCTATTCCACGTACTCCGTGTGATGCTAAGTGTGTTAATCCATGTATGTGCTTAGGAATGTTTACTGGTAATGCATTTGTGTCCGCCCACCCCCCCCAAGTTTCTATTATTTACTTGTAAATCTCTGTAAACTCTTTCCTTTTTCAGTTAAACCTCAGCTTGCTTCTTTCTTTACCAAAGCCAGCTGCGCTCAGGGCTGACTCCTGGCGCTGTGCTCTGGGATCACTCCTGGCAGTGCTCAGGGAACCATAAGCAGTTGGGTGGGCTTCTGGCTGGCTGCGTATGCCTTGACCCGTGGACTGTCTCTCTGGCCCCTCGGTCCACCTTTTTGATTGTTAAGCTTTCTGAACTCCCCGTCCAAATTCAGTTTAGGAGACTTTTTGACTTTCACCACCTTTCTTCATCCTGCTACCTCTGTCTAGTGGATGCTTTGATAGAGAGGGTGGGGTATCATTGGTTTGTTTAGTAGTGTCTCATGGGGGTATTTTTTCTCTTCCTGCCTGAAACAGCACATCTACACTCCCCTAGTGAAGTCTGTTTTATATTATTTATTATTGTAAACTTTTTTGAGGACATAGAGTGGAGAGCTTTGTTTATTATTGTTTTGAATTTAGAATTTTAGTTTACATATTGTCCAAACTTATATACAAATTATCTCCCCACCCCCTTTTTTTCTTTTTCTTTTTTTTTTTTTTTGGCCATTTTGGGCTACCTGACTGCTCGGGTTTGCTCCTGTCTCTGTGCTCAGGGTCACTCGTGGCAGGACCCACGGGATCCTGTGGGGAGGAGGGGTGAAGCCAGGCTGGCTGCGGGCAGGGCAGGTCTCTCCATACTCTCTCCCACCCCATGGCAGATGCTTTCCTTAAAACTTCTGAGTTGGGCGTACATTAACTTGGCAAAATCTTTCTGTAGGTCCCAGTTGAGAACATTGTAAATGATTACTTCAGGACTGCTCTCGGTGCCGCCGTGCTCCCGGTCTCAGTTGTTCATCTGTTAGAGGAGCACTGCATGGGGCTAGAGAGGTGACTAAGGTGCCCGCCGCCAACGGGGCTGGAGTCCTGGCATTGCACGGTGGGTGCTGCCAGGAGACACACCCCTGGCCACAGCCAGGTATGTCCCAACCGTTCCCCCACCCCGCCCCACAAAAGGAAAAGAAACCCATTACATAGTTGGGAATTGAAAGCCTGTGTGAAATTAATCTTGTGGGTGCATCTGAGTTCTTCCTGAGAACTCAGAGCGATGTGGGCAGTCCTTTGTGGCTGTATGCTTTGGTGACGGCGTAGCTGATTCAGAAACTTGCGGGTTTCTTTGTTTATTTTTGGTTTTGGGTCACACCCAGGGATGCTCAGGGCTTACTCCTGGCTCTGCCCTCGGGAACCACTTCTGGCGGAGCTTGGGGACCGTGTGGGGTGCCGAGGATCGAACCGAGGTCGGCTGTGTGCACGGCAAAAGCCCTCCCCGCTGGACTGTTGCGCGGGCCCAGAAACGTGCTGGTTTTCTAGAATCAGCTCGAACTTTTGCTAATCGCAGTTTTTAAAGTTCGGATCATGATCCTCTGGACTTCAGTTCCTCTGCTGCCCAGGGTTTCTGCCCCTGAGTGCTGGCGCACCGCGCGTGGTACTCTCGCTGGGGAGCCTAGAGCTGCCAGGCCGGAGCGGCTCATCTCGGGCTTCAGGCTGCGCTTTCTTTCCTTTCTCTGTTCGGGGCACGGCCGTGGCCCCGGGTTCCAGACCGGCCTGTCTTGGTGAAGACTAGTTTTCTCCGGGCAGGGGCTCTTCCGCGTCTGTGACTGCGCCCGCACGCCCGGGCCACCTGCCTGGAACAGAGCCCTGGGTGTGCCCGTGTGTGACCTGCTGAGAGCCTAGGACACCGCGCTGGCCCCCCGGGCTGCCCGTCCCCCTCCCCCCCCGCTGCACCATCCACACTTGAGCAGTGCCAGAGAGTCCCTGGGTGCTTCCTCCCTCCCTGAGCCTCCTTAGTGCTCGTCTCCTGAGTGCTCGGCCGTGGCAGGGTGCAGCTGACAGAGTGTTTCCCTGGCATGCGTGGGGGCCCTTTACCCAGTGCTCCTCTGGTCCGCCTGCACCCGGGACAGACTCGCTCTCTGTGCGGCTGGGGGTGAGAAGGGCCCCTTGTGCGGCTGTGTGGGCTTCTGGAGCATGGCTGCCTCCCCCAGCCCATCCCCTTGCTGCTGTCGCCCCGTGTGCCAGCCAGCTGGACCCTCCCGGGAACTGGGCCACGCCCAGGGGCCGGAGAGATAGTACAACGCGTTTGCCTTGCACACGGCCGACCCGAGTTCAGTCCCCGAATTCCATCCCCGGCATCCCAGATGGTCCCCAAGCACCGCCAGGAGTAGTTCCTGAGTGCAGAGCCAGGAGTCACCCCTGAGCATCGCTGGGTGTGACCCAAAAAGCAAAAACAAACAAACAAAAAACTGACCTTGAGCTGGAGCGATAGTGCAGCGGAGGGCGCTGCCTTGCACGCAGCCGACCTGGGTTCCGTCCCCCGATTCCATGTGGACTCCTGAGCACCACTAGGAGGAATTCCTGAGTGCAGAGGCAGGAAAACCCCGAGTATCAGTGGGTGTGGGTCCCACACCCTTCAAACAAACACAGAACTATTAAACTGATTTTGGGCATGACATTGTTCAAGTTATTCGATACCAAAAATTTCAGGTAAACTCCTGAAGTAGGCAGAGCACCAAATAGGGAACCGCATGGTGGTGCCGGAAGTAGGCCCGGGCGCTCTGCTCCCCTCTGCCCTGCCCCAGGTGTGGCCCCACTCCCTGCACCCCACGGGAAAGAAAAAGTTGGCCTGTGTAAAAACTGTGGCAAGCGGGGCTCCTTGGAAGAAGGAATTGTGATACTAGCTTTAGTATGTTAAGGCAGAAATGCAGTTTGGTTTATTTTGTCGTGTTTGGGGGCCACACTCGCAAGTGCCGGCTCTGTTCCAGGGATGGCAGGTGAGGTGCAGTCTCACCTGTGCCGTCTCTCGGGCCCCGGAAGTGTGTTTTAGAGGGTATAGGTGTGAGCACAGGAGGTGATAGGGATCTTCGAGTGGGGGCGGATGAAGGCGTCCGCTCTGAGGTGTATCCTGGGCATCGGGACTTTAGATCTTGATTGGATTCTGTACTCCGTGTATGAAGGAGAGAAAGAGGCAGGCTGGGAAGATGGCTCGGGGCCGGGTGCTCAGCCTTGGGCCCGGGATGCCGTCAGGAGAGCTTCTGAGGGGGTCTCTGCTTGGCCCCGCCTCCTGGCGGCAGCGTTCCGGAGCAGAGCCCAGACATACTGGTACTAAAATTGTGTGCCCAGGGATTGAATGTGCAGCTGGCCGTAGGGGTCCCACCTCCCGGGGACCCCAGAGGGCCGAGCTGATTGGATGTGCCCAGGAACATGAGCGGGCTCTTTGATTTTGTGGAGACCAGAGGGAGGGTGTGGGGTAGGGGAGTTGCCTTGGCTGCCGCTGACCCTCGTTTGGCCCCTGCGTCCTGCCAGGAGTCAGACCCCCACCTCCCCCACGCCCCTGCCCCAGAGAAGTGGAGGATGTTGCTGTTTGACACACCCTTGCCTGGTTTTTGCCCCTCTTGGCGCGGTCCTCACCGGGGAGAGCTCGAGTCCTTGAGGCCTTCCCAGGGCGCGCGTCTGTCCTGCTTCTGTGCGTGCAGAAACGGCGCCCGGGGAGTGTCGAGTGGGCTGTGAGGAGTGGGGAGGGGTCTGAGACCCGAGGCTTGTGTTGATGTGCCATGGACGGGCGTCTTCGTGCAGAGAGTGGAGGGCGGAGCCGGGGTCTGGAGAAAAATCCAGAATTTCAGGGAGTCGACTGTTTCGTGCTTTCTCTCAGACTTCAGTGATTTTAAGTTTTGGGATTTTTGAGCCTCCGCGATGTGAGCACTGAGCTTGGGTGGTCCCTGACAGCGCTCGGGGGTCCGCGCGCTGCCGGCTACACCCCCTTCCCCACGGAGGGCTCCCCAGGCCAAGGAGCAGTCCCTAAGGATCAGGTTCCGTCCAGGGGGTCTTCTCGTGGGGTTTAGCCTCAAGATGCTCCCGGTGGGGCCGGAGGGAGGGCACGGCAGGTAGGGCGCCGCCTTGCATGCCGCCGGCCCCGCTTTGACCCACACACCCGTGTGGCTTCCGAGAGCATTGCCAGCTGGGGCCCCCAGATCCGGCGAATGAGGAGCGAACACCCAAAACATTCCCAGCTGGTGTTAAGATAATTATAAGTGGTCTGGTGGCTGTTTTGGGCAAAATGAATAGAGAAATGGGAATTCTTTCCTTTTTTTTTTTTTTGATGTGGGGAGGGGCGAGGGTTTGTGACCCACCTGACGGTGCTCAAGGCTTCTGGCTCTGCGCACAGGGGCATACGGGGGTGCCAGGTCAGCTGCTGGCGGAGCAGGTGACTCCCTGCACTGTCTCACCGGCCCGAGACAGTCGGGCGACTTTGGTTCTTTGAGCCACATGGGCCGAGCTCAGGACAGAGTCTTGGCAGGCGGTGCCTTGCCACATGGGTGTCGCACGCATGTACGGCCAGTGGCCACATGCTGGGCAGGACTTTGACCTTCAGTCAAGACTTTGACCTTCGGCTCTCTCTGACCCTACCTTGTTTGTTTGGGCCACACCCAGTGGTGCCCGGCTTGCTCCTGGCCTTGTGCTCAGGGACCCAGGAGCCCGTGCGGGGCGCGCCTCCTGCTGTGGCTGGGCTCGGCCTAAGCACGTGTCTTTTGAGGAACTGCTTTGTACTTACGTGGATACTGTTTCCTTGCTCGTGTTAATACCGTCACTACATTGTCTTTTCTTTCTTTCCTTTTAAATATATATATTTTTTGGACTCTGGTGACACTGAGAAGTTACTCCCAGCTGTGCACTCAGGGGTCACTCCCGGTGGCGCTCCGGGCGCCGTGTGGGGTACTGAGCTGCCGTGCGTCTCTCGGACCCTGCATTTTATTTCTCAGGCCTTCACCCAGCCACAAAACCTTTTCTAAACGCTTTGGCCCTGTTTTGCTTTCCACAAATACTTATTTTAGATTTGACAAATAGACCACTTTTTAGAGTAATCTCATTTTATGTTACTGAAATTGTAACTTACTTTGGGGGGTGCTCTCGAGTGGTGCCCGGGGCCTGGGGACCACTCCCAGATCTGGTGATGCTGGGGACTCGGGCCACCCTCGAGGTACCTGGTGATGCCGGGAGTCTGCGAGGTCCTGGGGGTGCAACCCGGTTGGTATGCGCTGTGCTTGGCCCCTGGACGCGGCCCCTCCAATTTCTTGACCTTTTCAATATATTTCAAAAAGAACTTGAGTTGGAGGCCTCGCTGATCCAGGCTTGCTCAGTGATGAGGCAGCGGCCAGAGTGATGAAGGATGCGCTTACCTTCCTTCTTATGTCTCTGGTTCAGAGCTTCTTAAACGTTTTTCTTGGGGGTTTTCCAAGAAGAGAGGTGCTCAGGGTCTCCCGGGCGGCTCCCGCGAGTCTCAGCGCCTGGGCCTGGCTCAGGGTTAATGTGAGGGTCCGAGGAAGAGGCGAGGGCTGACAGGAGCGGTGCCGGGGGAGGTCAGGACCTTAACCCCTGCCCTGCCTTCAGACCTCTGGCCCCCTTAGGCCGTGCCCACTCACAGCCCCTTACTCAGGAATTGCTACACTGAGTGCTGCAAGGGACACGGAGGATTCGTTAAGTATTTGATCTTCAGCGCATTTAAAATAAATCCTCTTGAATATGGTCAAATAGGTATTTCTTTGGCACAGCAAGGTGGTGCTCAGGGTTTAGTCCTTGCCGTGTGCGCGGGGATCACTCCTGGCTGTGCTCAGGGACCACGTACAGATCAGGCAGTGTCCACAGCAAGTGCCTTCATCGCCTTCGTCCCTGTCCTGCCTCTTGGCCCTTCAAATGGTTTTCGGCAGAGAAGCCTGGTCCGCTTGGTGGCGGGAAGGACGGTGTCTGCATGGTGTTAAGAAAACTGCAGAGCGACATAGAAGACATTGGAGTTGGACACTTAACTAACTATGCAAAACTCAGACCGTTTCAAAAATCTTAGTAAGAAAAGACTGAAAGAAAGCAAAGGTGTGGGGCTGGAGCAATAGCACAGCCGGTAGGGCGTTTGCCTTGCACGTGGCCGACCCGGGTTCAATTCCCAGCATCCCATGTGGTCCCCTGAGCACCGCCAGGCAGGGGTGACTCCTGAGTGCAGAGCCAGGAATAACCCCTGTGCATTGCCGGGTGTGACCCAAAAACCAAAAAAAAAAAAAAAAAAAAAAGCAAGCAAAGGTGTGGTGGGGAGATTCATGGCATTGGATTTGGTAGATTGTTGGAGGTGACACAGGGCATTTGTGGCAAGAAGCTTAGGCAGATTTAGCTTCTTCAGGATGAAAAATATGTACATCGAAGGCCACTTCACAAGAGTGAAAGGGCAAGTCATAGAACAGAAAAATACTGTGGGTCACATAACCCTCTACATAGGTCATTAATATACGAGTACATGGAGAATTTCTACAACTCCAGGGCAGCAAAATGAAACGATTTGCTTCAGGAATGGTCAAAGACCGGGAGACATTTCTCTGAAGCAGTGCAGCTGGCGAGCAGACACTGGAAAGGATGCACAGCTCCACACGCTGCATTTGGGAAGCACAAGCGGGAACCAGTGAGGTGCCGCTTCAGATTCGTTAGCGTGGCTGTGTGTGTTGCAACAGCGAGATGCGGCGGAATGAGGGAAGGTTCCGCTGCTGCGAGGTTCGGCCCCGGGCAGCTCCCGATGGGCCCTGAGGCCTTCCCCCTGGACAGAGAGATAGACGGTGGGGCCCACAGGCCGAGGTCTGTATGTCCTCCCGGATAGCCCTACTGGTAATGTGTACCTCTTCGCTTCCTGCCAGTCTGCTTAGAGGCTTGTCCATTGCGTTGGTCTCCTTTTCTGGGCCACACCTGTGCCGCCCTGTCATGTAGCGTCCACCTGTCCTGTCGGCTTCCCTGGCTCTGCGCGTCCCCTGATACTAAGCCACTCTGAGCAACACTGGCATTGATGTTTTCCGTTCCTTAATTTTCTTCCTTTTAGAAGGAGAAATGTGTCTTGTGCACTAAAAATAATAGGCGTGTGTGTGTTTAAGTTCTGTTAATCACATTTGAATGGCATTTAAATTAATGGATTTTGGTTTGGGGCCACACCTGGAGATGCTCAGGGGTCGCTCCTTTTGTTAATCAGTTTTCATCATTTTGGTGAACTAGAGACCCTTTCCACCAATGGTTTTTGCTTAGTTGTCAAATATATATCAGTGTAGTCATTGTGAAAGGACAGTTCGTCCCGTGTGTGAACTCCAGTCCCTTCACCAAGGCCACGCCCCAATATATTTTGTTTCATTATTCGTTTTTGCTTTTGGGGCAGTGTTCAGGGGTTAATCCTGATTCTGCACTTGGGGATCTCTCCTGGCAGTGCTTGGGGGCCTTACGGGATGCCGATTGAACCCAGTTGGCCGGCCGTGTGCAAGGCAAACTAACGCCCCACCCGCCGTACTGCCCTTCTGGCCCCCCATGTTACTTTAAAGAAATCGGGTGAAGTGTAATGAGTTAGTTTGCCCAGTTCTCTCTCATCGCTGTTGTCCTTGGGTGATTCTCTGTCCCTGTTCCTGCTGAAGCGGTCTCCGCACCTGTGTGTGGGTCCCCCTGCACAGCCTGTGCTGCCCTTTGTGTCCTGTCCTAGCAGATTTGCCACAGTTTCTCCACTGCATCTATCTGAGAATGTCTCTCCCTTCATTCCTGAAGGTCATTTTTGTTACAGAGTTTCTTTGTACAGTGCTGTGAAGAGACTCGGGCTGGTGGCCCCCGTGTACATGTGTACTTACTGTCATCTCTAGCTGCCCGGTCACCTTTCGGAGTCCCCTTTGTTTCTCCTTTGTACCATCGCACTGCTTCGGGCTGCGAGTTTCTAACCCTCTCTCCGGAAGTCGCCTGCCCAGCCAGTGTGTGACTCAAGCAGGTGGCTTCGACCTCGCCGCCACACCCTTTTCTTTCCGTGCTGCCTGTGGCGGGGCCTGCTTCCCCGACCCAGAATACTTTCCCTCTTTATTGCCTTCGTGGGAGGCGTCCAAGCCCGCGGCACTCTCTGCCGGCTCTTCTCACTTTCTTCACAAGTTTGCTGGTCCCTCATGTAGAGGCGGAAATAGGAGTTTTCCTCTGTTCAGAGTTGTTTATTTTATTTTATTTTATTTTATTTTATTTTATTTTATTTTTTGCTTTTTGGGTCACACCTGGCGATGCACAGGGGTCATTTCTGGCTCATGCGCTCAGGAATTGCCCCTGGCGGTGCTCAGGGGACCATATGGGATGCTGGGATTTGAACCCGGGTTGGCTGTGTGCAAGGCAAACGCCCTACCTGCTGTGCTATCGCTCCAGCCCTTGTTCAGAGTTATTGCTTGCATTTTTGGGGCACGGGGGCTACACTCAGCAGTGCTCAGGGGCTTCTTTTGGGTCTGTGCTGGGGGAACAGAACCATGTGGTGCCGTGACTGACCCTGGACCTGGGTGTCAAACATGCCCCAGCCCATTGCGCGCTCTCTGGCTTTGTGGGACAGCGTTTTCTTTTGGCACTGTGTCCATGTGTGGTTTAAACGCCTTGTTAGCGTGTATCTGCTACAAAATCACTCCAGACAGGGGATAGGCCATAAGACTTTGCTTTTTTTCAGAATCCAGATGTGGCTCCGGAAGCCAGAGTGCAGTGGGGAGGGCACTTGCCGTGCCTGTGCTGGTCTGCATTCAGTAGCACCGCCTGGAGCGTCCCCTTTGGATAGAGCTGGGGGTGCTCCCTGAGCGGAGAGCTGGGAGTGCTCTGAGTGGAGAGCCGGGGGTACTCCCTGAGCGGAGAGCTGGGAGTGCTCTGAGTGTAGAGTCGGGAGTGCTCCCTGGTTGTAGAGCCGGGGGTGCTGGTTGTAGAGAGCCGGGAGTGAGCCCAGAGACTGCTAGGCGTGACCCAAGAAAACAAAACAAAATGTGATAAATTATTTAGCTTGTCTTTCTTGGGGCAGGGGGAGTGTGGGGGAGTGTCCGCCCGGTATTGCAGGGGACCCTCAGACAGCACAGTGGTGCTGGGATGTCACGTGGTGGTCATGGTTTTGGGTCACACCCGGCTGGCTCAGGGTCACTCCTGGCTCTGCACCCGGGAATTACTCCCGGTTACTCGTTAGCTGGAAGCGCATTTGTCCTGCGCTGGCGGGTTCCTGGGACTGAAAGATTTCCATACAGAACTCCGCAGCTGAGGGGTCAGAGTTTATTATCCGCGGAAAGGGAGCTGGGCCCAGGTCCCGTGACCGACCTGTCCCCGCCGCAGTTCTGCCCCGCCCCGCCGCCTCCTGGTGCGCCCACTCATGCCCGTCGCTGCTTCCCAGCTGTGCCCGCAGCTCCTGTTCAGTGGTCCCGGCGTCCCTGGTCTCGGCCTCCCGGGTGTGGGGGACAGTCCCGTGCTCAGCACTTCATCCCCTCCTGGGCCCTGACTGTGGCCGGCCCCACCTGGCCCCAGGTGCTCGCCTGTGCGAGGCTCGGTCTGGGCTCCCTCCCCGCCCTCCCTGACACTGTTTCTGCCTTTTCTTCTTGACCTTGGCCCTCTGACCGCCTCCTAGCGCTGGTGGCCAGGGTAGTCCAGCCTCCCCCACCCGCCCCTCGAGTCTCCTGTCCTGTATGGTGCAGAGGGGAGAGGCCTTCTGCTGTTAGCCCTCCTGACTGCTCAGCACGGCGGCCCCCGGCTCCTGCGGGTTGCAGGAGTTGCTTGGTTGCATCGCCGTTGCGTCTTCAGGGCGTTCTCTGGCGGATGGACCACACCTTCCTCTCCACTCACCGTCTTTTTTTTTTTTTATTCTTTCCTTTTTTGGGAGGGGGGTTTCACATCCAGCAATGCTCAGGGGTTACTTCTGGCTCTGCTCTCAGGACTCACTCGCTGGGGACCATGTGGGATGCTGGGGATCGAGCCTGGGTTGGCTGCATGCGAGGCCAACGCCCTCCCCGCTGTGCTATCGCTCCCGCCCCTCCGCTCACCGTCTCGACCCGACCCTTACCCCGGCCGAGGGACCCAGCGGTGTTCTAGTTCAGGCTTTGCGCTGTCCCTTCACATCCTTGTCCAATGGCTTGGAATTTCTACTTCGATGTTTTCGGGGATGTTTCCTGGGGAGTCCCCTCGGGTCATTCCTCAGCAGGAGGGCCCTGCGCTCCAGGGAGCCGTGTGTTTCTGCTCTGTGGTGCTTGAACGGGGGTGTACTTAGTTCTCTCGCTTACCTAGACGCGTTTTGAAGTAAATGATACGAGGAACTACCCATGATGGTTTTGTTTGCCGAGTTTTGAAAGTGAAAATATTGACTACTTTAAAATTGTGCGTGGAGCGCCTCAGTTTCTGAAGCATAAGGAACTTTCCCCTAAACCTTTGGCCCGTTCCCGTGTCTTGTGTTTGCCGTATGCCCCCACCCACACACATGTACGTTCATGTAGCTCTCGAGGAGATCGCATGTGTCAAGCTGCTCTTTGTGCGTTTGTATCCAAGATTTATATATATCCAAGATTTATATTTCTGCTCCACCCGTGACTGTGCTCAGGGCTTCCAGCTGGCTCTGTGCTCACGGACTCTGTCGGTGCACGGGATGGAACCTAGGTGGGATTTCTTCCCGACCCCCAACACACAAGTGCCCTACCCACTGTGCTCTCCGGCCCCAGATGGGTGAATCTTGAGTAACAGCAATAGAGGTGTCAGTTACTGATAATTTCCTGTTGATTTCTCCCTAATATACAATAACACATTTCCAGTTTAATGTCTCAGAGCTATTTTTACCATTCAGAATTGCCTATATTACATTCAGTTTTAATACAAACCTTTATTTTTAATGGACTCATCAAATTTTTGTTCCTTTAACAGCTAAGCCGGGTGGACAGGTGAAATGTCAGTATATTTCTGCCGTGGATAAAGTTATCTTCGTGGACGACTATGCAGTGGGGTGCAGGAAAGACCTGAACGGGATCTTGTTGTTAGATACGGCGCTGCAGACTCCGGTCTCAAAGCAGGATGATGTGGTCCAGCTAGAGTTGCCTGTTACGGAGGTGAGTGCAAATGGGGGTTTTCCTGTTTATTGCTGTCTCAGGCTGTTAAATGATTCTCCTTCGAGGACATGACATACATACCCCTATAAAAGTAAGAAATTGGCATATTAATCACACTTTGTTTAGATACCCGTCTAGCCTGTGTAATGAGTCGGACCTATTGAAGTGGAATTTTAGGGGCTGGAGCAATAGCACGGCGGGTAGGGCATTTGCCTTGCATTCGGCCGACCAGAGTTCGATTCCCAGCATCCCATATGGTCCCCCGAGCATCGCCAGGGTGATTCCTGAGTGCAGAGCCAGGGGTAACCCCTGTGCATTGCCGCGTGTGACCCAAAAAGCAAAAAAAAAAAAAAAAAAAAAAAAGTGGAATTTTAAGTGTGTCTGTTGAGAGCACTGTGACCAGAGCCCTCCCTGTGCCTGGCCCTGCCCCACTCACTCAGACAAGGCTCTGGGCGACGTGAGGAGTGCGGGGCATTAGCTTCTCTGAGCAGAGCGGTGGCTTCTGAGGGACCCTCTCCCTCACCCCCTTCCCATTCTTTGAATAGGCTTAACATTTTTCACTTCCTCAACTTAGGTAGGCTTTATTTCCCCCCTTTGCCTTTGGGCCAGGCCAGCAGTGCTCAGCCTCGTCCTTGCCGTGCATTTGGGATTATTGCTGGCGGTGCTCAGGGGACCACGTGGGGACCCAGCCTGGCCCCCTCGCAAGGCTCGTGCCCAACCCGCTGTTTCTCTCTCTGACCTGCTGCCTTTTTTGTTTTTTTAAATAGCAAAATCGATCCAGTGAGCTTTCAGATTTAATGTCATAGCGGGATTGTGTTTTATGTTATATGTTGCCATTGAAAGTATGTTTCTGCAAGTTGCATTCTGAAGGTGGGTTAGCCATCTTTGTCTTCTGCAAGTTCGGATGTGTGGGGGATTGTCGAAAGTCTTTGGACTGAAGATTAATATTCTCTATTGTGAATTTTTCTTCTCCCAAGTGAAATCTTAATGAAAGCAATAGCTCATAAGAGGATTTTCTGTATAGGCTAGATGGTATCAAATTATTAAGATGTTTACATTGAAAAGTGTATCTTAAAAGTGACGGGGAATCTAACCGAGCCTTCTATGTGCCTGGCGAGTAATCTTGAGCTATATCCCTGGCCTCAAAGCGCTCAGGTTTAAACGGGACTCCAGAATCACAGACAAATACTGGGTTTCTGTGAAGTAGACCCTCAGGTCGACATTTTCCCTTCAAACTTGACTTTCCTTTTAGCTACTCCCTGGCTGACTATTGCATCCCAACCCCCCAAAACTGGCTGTCAGCATCTGTTGTTAGTTTTTTCCTTTTTGCTTGAATCGCTGCTCTCACCTGACTGGGCCCTGGCTCTGGCCTGGCTGTCTTCCTTCCCTGACGCGTGTGTACGGACAGCAGCCAGAAGGTTGTCCGCTTACCCACAGTGGGGGTCCTCACTGACGGTGTTCTGCTCCTGGCGCTCATTGCACTTACACCTGGTGGGGTGGGCTGGGGGTGGGCTGGGGGTGGGCTGGTCACTCTCGGCAAGGCGTGGCTCGCCAGGTGAGCTGGTGTGGCTGTGCTTTCCCACTGCCCGCGGCCGTCTCTCAGGCCCTGCCTTCGCATCTCTTGGAGACTTTCCCTCTGCCTTTTGCTCATGGTTGCAGCTTGCCCGCGTCTTCTGTCTGGGTTTGGTTAGTGAGAGCAGCCCTGTTTGCTCTCTGGCACCAACCTAGACACACTGTTGGGTAGTTCATCCCTGGTGTTATTTGGAATATGTTGCTTTTGATTTTATCTCATTAAACTTGTCACAGCCCTTTAAATCATTGTTTTCAGAGGAATGTTAATTTTTTAAATGATTATTTGAATCTGTTAAGAATGTGAAAATAGATGGTATGCTTTCGTGTGGTCTTTGTCCAGGTCTTGTCATTGCAAGTTGAGATACCTGAGTAGAAACTGCATTTCTCACCTTTGACGTGTTTTGTTTTCTGCGATCTTTTTCTCCAGGCACAACAGCTTTTATCCGCATGCTTAGAAAAGATTGATATTTCTAGTACAGAAGGGTATGATTTGTTCATCACACAGCTCAAAGATGGTTTGAAAAACACATCTCACGAGACTGCAGCGAACCACAAAGTCGCCAAGGTAAGGAGCGCCAAGCGCGGCACCCGGACTGGGCGCGAGGGACGGAGTATCCTCGGCCCGTCGTGGGTGTCTCTCCCCCCGGCCCCCAGCACACATTCTCGAGGCTTTTTTTTCTCTTACAAATGTGCTCATGAGTCACTCAAAGTTGAAATCGTTTTACTGAAGTTCGTGGAAAGGTTTTTGCTTCATTTTCCTCTTAAGTTGCTGACTTAGCGTTCCTATTGGTCAGGAAGCTGATGACAGCCTGTTCGAGGGGTTGCGCCTGGCTGAGGCCCGGACCATGGCTTTGACCATGGCTTTGGGAACGGGGCTCATTCGGGCTTTCTTTGAAAAGAGGCCAGACTGGGCTGCCTGTGGGGGATGGTGCTTTGGATTGACTTTGTTTTGGTTTTTGTGTTTGGGCCACACCCAGCCGTGCTCGGGGCTTGCTCCTGGCTCTGCCACTAGCTGAGACGAAGGAAGGCCCTACCCGCTGTACCATCCCTAGCCACTGTGCTACCCCGCCCGCCTTACTGTCGCCCAGCCCCCGCTGCTTTGACTTGGATTTATTTTGTTCATTTCTTTTGTTTTAAAGGTAGAATTATCTACTTGTAAAATTATTTTATTGAAAGACATAAGTAGAGGAGGGTAGAAGCCGTTTTCCTAGGGGGAAGAGTGCATTTTATTATTATTATTATTATCATCATCATCATTATTATTATTATTATTATTTGCTTTTTGGGTCACATCCAGCGATGCACATGGTTCCTCCTGGCTCTGCACTCAGGAACTACTCCTGGCGGTGCTCAGGGGACCCTATGGGATGCTGGGAATCGAACCCGGGTCGGCCGCATGTAAAGGAAATGCCCTGCCTGCTGTGCTATCACTCCAGCCCCGAGAGTGTGTTTGAAAGCATCTTTTTCTTCTCTAGTACTGCTGTATTAGTGATACGGAAATATTTCGATTAATTGTTTTACTGCATTTGCGATGCTGTAACAGAATACCACTTCCTGTGTCGCTTGGGAAGGGGCTGGAGAGGTGGTGCAAAGGTTAAGGCATTTGCCTGGCACGCGCCTGATCCAGGTTTGATTCCCCAGTACCCCATAGGGTCCCCTGCACCCCACCAGGAGTGATCCAGGAGTCCGCCCTGCCCACCAGGTGTGACCCCCCTCCAGGCCCCCGAGTGACAGTGTGAGTGAGTGTGTGACCCTAAGCTGAAGGCTGCGGCCTGCGCCTCGGGGTGGCTCGGGCGGAGCTGGTCTCGGGTGCTCTGTCCTGCTCTCGGGCGGAGAGCGCCAGGGCGCTGACCGGGCCTGTGGCTTGGGCGGTCAGGGTCTTCCTGCCTCCTGTCGTGGCTCTGCTGGGCCCCTGGCGTGGCCGTGATAGCCCCACGCTCTGTGCTTGGTGTCCCTGTCCCCTGGAGCCAGGGCCTTCATGTACGGCTTTCACACGCGGCACCAGTATTTTCACACCCGTGTTCAGGATGAAGCTCAGGTCTGTCCACAGACCCTCCCCCCGACTGTGCTGACCAGCTCGGATCTTTCCAGATGCCCGGCCCTCCGGCCGGGACGTGGTTCTGGTCCTGACCATCAGGGCTCCTCAGTTCTGTGGGCAGGAAGAGGACAAGCGTTTGCTCTGTCCAGGCTCTCTGCTCCTCTTCATTTTGGCCGTACTTGGAACTCGTGTGCGTAGTGCCCCCCGGCCTGTAGGTCTGTCTGTCTGTCTGCCCGAGTCAGGCTGCTGCTTCCGCAGTTCCCTTTCGTCCCGGCTGAGCCTTTGGCATCGATCGATAGAGAGGGCTGGGCTGGTGGCTTACTCACGGTGGCCAGCGTTTGTGCTGGACTTTGTGGCCACTGCCCTCTCCTGACTCACTCTCGGAGAGCTGTCTGTCTCCTGCCCGGGCGGCCCCTGACTCACGGGCAATGCTTCCATGGACTTTCCCCGTGTGCCTGGCACTCTGGGCCGGCCGCGGGCCTGTGCTGGGTGAGTGAGAGCAGCCTCGGACCTGCTGAGGGTTGGCGTGCCAGTCGGCCTGGCCTGGCGCTCGCCGTGCCCTTCCTAGCATTTCGAGTCTCCAGTTGTGATGACCGACCTGTCCTTTCCCCTGACACGCCCGGCCGTACCTCTAGACCGCCAGCTGGGCCCCGAGTGTTTCGGGGTCGTTACTGGAGCTCTGCAGCTGGCGCATGTGCCATGGAGGTTCTGGGTCTGGGCTCTCACCTCCTTTTGGGGAGCGGTTAACGTGCTGCCTACATGGCTGGGGGTGTGCAGGACGCTGAGCAGGTAATGCCGACTCCGTTCCAGAGAAGAAAGAACGTGACAGGCCGCAGAGTTAGTGCGGGGCGGAGGCATTGGCCTTGCGCCGGGCGAACCCGGGTCCCACCTCCGGCATCCCTGATGGTCCCCCACTCACTGCCCCTAGTAGTTCTAAGTACACCCAGTGCCTCTAAACAAAACAAAAAAAAAGAAAGAAAAAGCCCCAAACAAAGCCCTTGAGCCGTTTCTCTGAGGGTCAGGGGTCAGATAGTTGATTGTTGCTGTTGTCAGGTTAAACAAAGTTTGTTGCTAGTTTAGGGAATTTGTTTTTCTTTTTTGGGATCATACTCAGTGATGATCAGGGGTGACTCCTGGCTAATGTACTCAGGAATCACTCCTGGCAGTGCTCAGGGGACCATGGGATGCAGGGGATCGAACTGGATCAGCTGTGTGCAGGGCAGACACTCTCCCGTTCTGGCCTGGTTAGGGAATTTCTTAACAATTATTATTATTATTATTATTATTTTGCTTTTTGGGTCACACCCGGCGATGCACAGGGGTTACTCCTGGTTCTACACTCAGGAATTACTCCTGACAGTGCTCAGGGGACCATATGGGATGCTGGGATTCGAACCCGGGTTGGCCGTGTGCAAGGCAAACGCCCTACCCGCTGTGCTATCGCTCCAGCCCCCCTTAACAATTATTATTTATTCTGGTTTTGGTCCTGTCTTGGGTCACTGTAACTGGAGGATGGTGACAGTGACAGGCACAGGAGTGAGACTTTCGCGTCCCAGTCTCGACCCACGGGCTGGTGGTGGGCTCAGGAACCGATGCTCACTCAGGTTAGGCCGGACACGTTCATGTGCAAAAACTGCACAAAATGCCTCTTAAGTACAGATGAGGTATGTCAGAAGACGTGCTCGTCGCGTCTGGCCTTCAGAATCCAGGGTGATTATTTGGGGTCTGATTTTTCACATAATCGTCATTTCCGCTTTAAATCATGAACTACAGGAACAAACCGACCGGAGCGGCTGAGTTCCCGCTCCTCTGTCCCGCTCACGGCTGCCAGGGGGGCCTCAGTGCGAATGAGAGTGGGGAAAGTGTTTCTGTTTCCTAATCTGCTTTTCCTGTCCTGGGTCGACCCTCGGCTGGTTCCCGGTGCTGACACCCCTCTCTCTTGCAGTGGGCCACAGTGACATTTCATCTTCCTCACCACGTGCTCAAGTCCGTCGCCGGTGCCATTGTGAACGAACTCAAGAAAATCAACCAGAACGTTGCTGCCTTGCCTGTGGCGTCCTCAGTGATGGACCGACTGTCCTACCTCCTGCCCAGCGCGCGGCCGGAGCTCGGGGTGGGGCCAGGCCGCTCCGTGGACAGGTAGCTCCGCGCCGGGGAGAGGGGAGGGAGGCCTCTGCGTCAGTCTTGAAACTCGAGGAGAATTGGAATGCATTTAAAGGGACTACAGGGGGTCAGGGAGATAGGGTGTGATTTTTGAGCGCAGAGCCAGGAGTAAGCCCTGAGCACTGCCAGGTGTGACCCCAAAACCAGAGGGCAAAAAAAATACCCACCAAAATAATTTTTGACTTTCATCAATATAGTGAACATGAATTGGTATCGTCAAGTGTGGTTTTAGGGAAGACGCATCTCCTTGTTTTGGGCCGCAGCCAGCAGTATTTGCAGCGGTCACACTGTGTTCTGGGTCACCCCGGTGCTGTATGGGGGACTGGGGGTCCCCGCCCGCCTGCCCCTCAATCCTGAGAGTCCCGTGCTGCATCTGTGCCTCGTCATTTCAGTGTGTCACGGTTCACACTTGCCCCCACGGCGGGTGGCCAATTGGAAACCAACCCCAGACCCGTCTCGGAGCCACGGAGTACTTCTCTCCATCTCTGACGCTTGATGTTCTCATGGATAGGAGTCGTAAACCCCCGTACCCGCTTCCCTGGGCTGTGTTTATGGGTAGCAAGGGCCACTTAGTGAAGGCACTAGTGGTGAATTCCTGGGGTTTTTTTGGCGTGGGTTTGGGTCACGCTCAGCCGTGCTCAGGGCTTTCTCCTGGTGCTGTGCTCAGGGATCACTTCAGGCAGTGCTTGGGGGATCAGACTCGGGTCCTCCCTGCTGTACTGTTGTTTCGGCTCCCGATTCATTTACTTTTAAATTCTGTTATCTTAATAATGGCTCTTACATTAGTTTGCAGCACTTGTTTATTTCTCGGTTAAACTAGTTATATGTGTGTGTGTGTGTGTGTGTGTGTGTGTGTGTGTATATATATATATATATATATATTTTTTTTTTTTTTGCTTTTTAGGTCACACCCGGTGATGCACAGGGGTCACTCCTGGCTCTGCACTCAGGAATTACCCCTGGTGGTGCTCAGGGGACCCTATGGGATGCTGGGAATCGAACCTGGGTTGGCCGCGTGCAAGGCAAACGCCCTACCCGCTGTGCTATTGCTCCAGCCTCACATTTGGGAAATATTTTAAATATTCCAAATACTGGTATCTTTGGACAAATACAGACTTTATGGAAAAAAAATTTTTTATTAAGACACCATGGTTTCAGGGGCTGGAGTGATAGCACAGCAGGTGGGGCATTTGCCTTGCACGCCACTGACCCGGGTTCGGTCCCCGGCATCCTGAGCACCCCGGTTCCCTGAGCACCTCCAAGAGTAAGTAATTCCTGAGTGCAAAGCCAGGAGTACCCTCTGAGTGTCTCTGGGTGTGACCCAAAAATCGGGGAAAAAAAAAAGACCCCATGGTTTCTAAAGCTTGTAATAGAGTTAATTCAGGCATACGCGTTCCAGCTCACGGCCACCACCAGTGTCCCCTCGCGCCACCAGCGAGAGACTTTATTTTCCATCAGGATAACTGCGAGGTGGTGTGTGCTGTGCAGTCTTCTAAATATTCTTTGGAATTTGTCTAGAGAGGGAGAATAAGAAGAATGTGTGCCTAGATGTTTCTTGTCTGGGTTGAGCCTATTTTGAGATCCTCGAGCAGCCCTCCAGAGCTATTTTCTCTGTAAACAGCAGCAGAATTTCTAAAGAAAGTCGCTGCAGTCTGTGGGAAATGCTATACTGGGGGGACGGCTCCTGGAGCCGGTGCTTCTGGAGGTGGGACGCGTCCCCGGTGCGGATTCTGGTGTCGTCCGTGGGGTTCGTTTCTTTCCCAGTCAGTCTAGGAACCTGAGTCTGAAGCGGCGCAGGTGTGGACGGGTGGGCGGGCTGGCCTGGCGGGGGGCGGGCTCCTGCGGACAGCGGCAGCCCCCGGAGAGAGTTTTCCAACCCAGCCGCTGTGTTGCTGTTGCCATCGAGAGCGCTCGGCGCAGCCTTAACCCACACTGCGGGGTTTCGGGAAACTGACAGGTCGGACACGGGAGGAGCTGAAAGAGAAGCCCTCCCTGTCTCTGCACGGGCCCTGCTCTTGGGAGCTTCCCCCGCCTGCTCCGGAGCCGTGGCACTGAGGGAGGGTGGGGCGTTAGCCTTGCGCGAGGCCGACCGGGTTTGATTGCCTCCACCCCTTTGGGAGAACCCGGCAGCCCTCCGAGAGTATCCCGCCCGCACAGCAGAGCCGGGCAAGCTCCCCGTGGCGTATTCAATATGCCAAAAACAGTAACAAGTCTCACAATGGAGACGTTGCTGGTGCCCGCTCGAACAAATCAATGGATGACAGTGCCACAGTGCTCTCAGGTACACTTTGTTTTTGGCTTTTGGGCCATTCCCGGCATGCTCAGGGATCACTCCTGGTGGTGCTCGGGGCCCCTCGGGGTGCCAGGGATTGAGCCTGGGCCCCCCGCTGTGCCCTTGCTGGCCCCATCCCGGGTACACTGTTGGGAGGAGCGAGGAAGTGGAGCTTGCCGTGGCTCTTCTACTGAAGCTGTTGAAACTCTTTTTTTTCTGCTTTTGGTGTGGTTCCTTAAAACACACGTGCTCGTACTCTGTTCCAGGGTCACTATGAGTAGCGGGGAACACCAGTGAAACTTAGGCGTTACTCCTGGCGCTGCTGTGAGGGCCGTGTGGGATGCCGGGGACAGAACCCGAGTCCCTCCTGGACGATCCCTCTGGCCTGGCCAATACACGTTTCTGTAATACACGAAGATTTCCCTTTTGGTTAGTCCCCAAAGAACACAGCTTTCCCAGAAAAGGAACGTCTCTGAAAACAGAACAGAAAATGGGTTTCTACTAAATTGGAAAAAAAAAAAGAAAAGAAAAACTTCGGAAAATCCTCTCCCAATTTGGGTGCAAGATAAAATCCCCGCAAACCCCCTGTGCCTCTGGTTATGGTTGTAGCTGCTCTGTGGCCCTTAGTCGGGGCTGCAGGGCGCTGCTGTCTGCGCCTTGCAGGGCAGATCTCCCGGAGGGTTATTGCTCACTAGGCATCCCCAGTTGGTGTGCATCTTTGCCTGTTGCGTGAAGCAGGTGTATCGCTCTAACTCCCCGGCTTCTTCTCTAACTTCTGTTTCCTTTCAGATCATTGATGTACAGTGAGGCTAACAGACGGGAGACATTTACCTCATGGCCTCATGTAGGCTACAGATGGGCCCAGCCAGACCCCATGGCTCAAGCTGGATTTTATCATCAGGTAAAAGATCATCAGAAACATTGTCCGTATGCTTTTGTGGCTCTGGTAAAGTCATCAACATTTAATTTCGTTTTAAAAAACTTGTCATCAGGGTCTGGATGGAGCTATAGCACAGTGGGAGGGCGTTTGCTTGCATGCCGTCGACCCGGGTTCGGTCCCACATGGTCCCATCTGGTCCCCCGAGCACCACCAGGAGTGATGCCTGAGTGCAGAGCCAGGAGTCACCCCTGAGCATCGCTGGTGTGAGCCATAAACCAAACCAAAACAGAACATGTTATTCGACCTGGCTCTGTGTGTGTTTGTAGTGTCTTACGTGGGTTTTGTTTTGGTTCTTACTCTGTTGATCAGAGTGATGTTTTCAGGTGTTACGTAGGAAGAGAAAAAAAATGACTTGAAGTATTTAAAAGCCAGGATAATATTTTGTAACTATTTTTCCAGACCGTCTCCACCTCTTTAGCTATCAGAAGCATCCCGTAGGACTGCTCCCTTCTTCCCGTCCTGCACCGTGTTCTTTCTAGACATGCGCTTAGGAGTAGACCCTGAGCAGCCACAGTACACAGGGAAAAGCAGGGCCTGGATCTCGGTGATGGAGAATGGGCCCTGGTGGTTGGAGGGGTGGGACTGGATCATGGTATGACCGAGACGTGAGCACCAAAGTGTGTAAGTCGGGCCACTGTCATTCCTAACACGATACTAGGTATTCAGTTTCCAGGTGTATCTAGAGCAAAACATTGCAGTTATTGGGGAATTCCTGCTTGCTTTTTCTTGATGCCAGGAACTCAGCCCGGAGCCGCATGCCTGTGAGGCTAATGCCCACAACCCCCGCCCCGCACCCACTCCAGGGCACTGTCATTCCTTCTGCAAGGGAGGCGCTGCTGTGGCCCCAGGCGCTGGGCATGGCTCTGGGGCCCTGTGCCCTTTGGGCAGTCCCACCGCTCTGCCTGGAAACGGGACTTTGGAAGGGGGACTCAGCCGGTGGTGCTCAGCCCTGGTGTTGGTGCCCGTGTCCTAACCACCGCTGGCTCGGGTCCTGGAAGTTTTACTTCCCAAGGGAGATAGACTTCCCAGGCAGCAGGTGACTTTCTCCTTAATTATGCTAGAAAATACTAGAAAGCTAATTGCGGTGGGTGGTGGTGTCGTGCCCCTGCCTGCAGCATGGAGGAGATGGAGTTCAGAGTGGGAAGAGTGGTTACTAACGGCTCTGGTCAGCGTCGAGGCAAGGATTAGTGCGGCAAAAAGAAGTGAAAATGGAACCATACAAAGAGCTGCACAATCTAAACATACAAGGAAATGAAGGAAGACACTTGTGGGGTCACCCCCGGCCATGCTCCGCGGTGCCTCCTGGCTCTGCACTCAGGAATCACTCCTGGCGGTACTCGGGGACCAGGTGGGATGCCGGGGATTGAACCTGGATCGGCTGCATGCAAGGCACACGTCCTCCCCGCTGTACTGCTGCTCTGGCCCCAAAAGATGCATTTAAATAGCCATAACGTACCGATGACCAGAAACTTAACATGAGTAGCATGGACGGTTACAGCTCAGGAATCTAATTCTTGGATGTCACTGTTTTAGAAATCAGCTACACTTTGAAATAATCCAAGTTCCTGTTCTATAGAGCCTGGGGCGTATGGCTGGGGTGATAGTCTAGTGGGTGGGGGAGTTGCCCAGCTACAGGCCCTGGCACTGCTCCTGGGCACGGCTGGGGGTGGCCCAGAAGCAAACCAGCAAAACAAGGGGTCTGGGGATGTGTCCTCTTACCCTCGATGCATTAACTAAGCGTAGGTCAGAGCCTCCGTGCATATTTTGAATACTGTGCAGAAGCTTGTCAGTACTGCACTTGCAGGGCGTTTAGTGTGGGGCAGAGTGATGACAGGGGATGACAAGGGCCTCAAGCTCCTGTGTCCCCTGCGGCTGGCCCTGGTTTGATCCCTGCGTGTCTCGTATCCGTCCCGCAAGCACCTCCCAGAGTGATTCTTGGGCCGAGTCAGGGGTAGGTGCTGAGCAAGGCGGGGCCTGCCCCAGCCCTCCCCAGCCCCGCGCCCGGAAGCTTAGTTTGGAGACAAATACTGGAAACACTGATGTTTTAGGGGCTGGGCCGTAGTGCAGGGGGTTCGAGCCCCGGCACGCCATGGGATACCCGAGCCTGCCGGGAGAGATCTCTGAGGGCAGAGCAGGAGTCGGCCCAAGCCTAACAGATGCGGGTCCCCCAGCCCCTGGAGGAAAAGATTAGAAATATTGATATTTCTCTGACTCAGTGGTCGAATATGCAGTATTTTGTTATTTGGTATCGCTTTCATAAAATAGTATATTAAGTGACGCCTTCTGGTTTTTCAATTATTTTTTAATGTATTTCATCTTTGTAAAGGAAATCCAATCACAGTTTTAAACTCTGAATTATTTAACAAATGTATGTCTTTCAACAGTGAGTACTAAGAATGTAATTTAGTTTACAGAGACATCTTTCAGTTCTGGTTTTGATGTTATTTCAGATACGTATGTATTTATGCAAAGCATCGTGCTTATATATATTAAGTCTTACTACATGAATTGGGTCCGATAGTTTGCTTTTCTTATTTTCCTCACTCTGCTCTTGTGTGGAATCTTCTGACAGTTGGCTGTGCTTGCTCGGTGCCCACTCCTGGCTCTGTGCTCGGGGCTCACTCCCGGCTCTGTGCTCAGGGCTCACTCCTGACTCTGTGCTCGGGGCTCACTCCTGAATCTGTGCTCGGGATCACTCCTGGCTCTGTGCTCGGGGATCACTCCCGGCGGGACTCAGGGAACCGTACGTGGTGATGGCGATTGAATTCGGGTGGGCTTCGTCGAAGCCGACGCTTACCAGTGTCACCGTCTATCCAGTACTGAACAGTTTATTTTTTAAACTTAAATTAGCAAGAGTATTAACACTGAGAGTTCATTATGTATTTGGAGCCTGGCTGTCTGAGCTGGTCACGTTTGCCAGTGTGGAGCCGTGGCAGCACTGACCCTTCTGCTTCTGTGTCCGCTTGCAGCCCGCGTCCTCGGGAGACGACCGGGCCATGTGCTTCACGTGCAGCGTGTGTCTCGTGTGCTGGGAACCTACCGACGAGCCCTGGTGAGTGTCGCCGAGACGGTGCTCGGAAGCCTTCCTCCTTTCCACATGTATTGGTCCTGCCGCCCTGTCCGAGGGAGGAGGCAGCAGTCCTTCAGGCAGTTGGCATGTATTGGTCCTGCCGCCCTGTCCAAGGGAGGAGGTAGCAGTCTGTCAGTCAGTTGGCATACAAGATGCAAGGTCTCGAGGGGCCGGAGCGATAGCACAGCGGGTAGGGCGTTTGCCTGGCATGCGGCCAACCCGGGTTCGATCCCCGGCATCCCATGTAGTCCCCCAAGCACTGCGAGGAGTAATTCCTGAGTGCAAAGCCAGGAGTAACCCCTGAGCATCGCTGGGTGTGACCCGAAAAGAAAAAAAAAAAGACGCAAGGTCTCGACTTGATGCGCTTCTGAGGGAGCGGTCTCTAGGAGTGAGTCGGGTCCTGGCTAGGAACCGGCGGTTAAACCAGGATGGGTTTCCTCGGCCTCCCTGTGCCGTGTGGACAGCCTCCGGCAGGGAGCCCTGGGCTGGCCTTTCCGTCTCCTTATCCTGGCGGTGCTCAGACCTTGCTCCTGCCAAGACTCGGGCACCACATGGGGTGCTGGGACGGCCTGCAGGTGCTTACGGCCAGGTCACTGTGTCCCTGTCACTGTTAGAGACGATCATACAAATACTCGCTGCCAGCACCGTCCCTGGTGACCTGGGCTAGCGGTGCATTGGCGCATTGTCTTCTGTACCGTCGCTCCAGCCCCTGTGTTTCTGTTCGAATTTTGGTTTAGGGCCCCACCTGGCTGTGCACTCCGTGTGCTTTTGGCTCTGTGCTCAGCGAGCACTGGACCTTGTGGGTTGCGGGGCATTGAACTTGGCTTAGCTGTGTGCAGGGCAGACGCCTTGATCCTGTTCTGTGCCTTTATATTATTTATTTGAGCATAGTGTTAGGACAGCTAGTGATTCCATATCTGATGCGTAAAAAAACTGGAACTTAAATATCAGAGATCATGAATTGAAACCTCACCTTACAGACCCCAGTTCTGAGTGCAGGTCCCTAGAGACGGTGCCGCCAGCGAGTATTTGTGTAGTCGTATCTAACTGGTCGTCAGCACTTTGGGGTACTCGGGAGTTGCTCCTGGGGCCACTGGGGCACCTGTCAGGTGCCGGGGTTCCAGGCTGGGCCGGCCATGTGCAAGGCAGGTTCCCTGCTGGCTGTGCTATTGCTCAGACCCCTGTCAGCCCATTTAATTTTTTTGTTTTTCTTTTTTCTTTTAAAAAAACAATTATAAGAAAACTTTGTAGAAGAATATGTGACTAGTCAAATACCAGGGCTTGTTTGCAGAGATTTTATTTCTGGGGTCTGGAGTTGGGGCTGGACCTGTCTGGCTCAGTGCCTGGGGCCCGTCTCGTTCTCGGGATCAGACTCGATTCCCTGCCCTCCCCCTCCCTCTCCTTCCCCCCCCCCCCCGTTTCACTTATTTGGGTTTGATTTTTTTTTAGCTTTATATTATTAAGTCATTGTGCATCACAGAGTGACTGGGTTATTTCTGGTTGGGCCTCAGGGTCAGTGTCTGGCACTGGTCCCTCCCCAGTACCCCCTCCCCTCCACCACTACCCTCAGTTTCCCTCCCTCCCCCCAGTCTGCCGTGAGGGACAGGTGTCGGGGGTGGGGGGGCGCACTTTGGTTGGCCTGGGTGTTTTGCGTGTGTGTTTTTGGTTTTGGGGCCACGGCCGGCGATACCGGCTCAGGCTTACTCCTGGCCTTAGGTAGGGGAAAGCCGCAGCTGTAGATGGTTCCGGGTTTCTATACGAGCACAGAGATGTAGGGGCTGGAGAACTTGAAACCTTTACCCCCTGGAATAGTATGTCTCGTATGCCTAGTTTCTCTTGACCCTGGAAATAGGAAAAGGAATTTTGTTTTAAGAAGATTCCTGTTCGGTAAGTGTTGTACTAACGTCCAAGTTACCCCTTACACTTGAAGGCTAACGAATGGGTATGGAGCGTAAAGTCGAATAGCTCCAAAGGAAGGAGGTTGACAGGTTGGATGGAGAAATTTTGAGTGTTCAGGTGGATTTTGCTGGCAGTGTTTGAGAAAATCCCTTAAGTCGTTGAATCAGTCTTGTTTTTATTTTTTACTTTTTTGATTAGGTGGGTTTTGTACTTTTTTTTTATTTTATTCTTTTATTAATCACCATGTGGAAAGTTACAAAGCTTTCAGGTTTAAGCTTCAGTTATTACAATGCTCAAACACCCATCCCTTCACCAGTGCACATAGTCGTTGAATCAGTCTTAACCCGAGGTTCTAATTTGAGACTTTGGGCAAAGTAATTTAGCATTTTGTTTTCAACAAGCATTTATTTGAAAGGAAGTCACTATATCACAACTCGATATTATAAATATCTTTCTCAGGTTATTTGAGAAGAAATTCTAAGAAGTTGCTTTCACATATTCTGCGAAGCTTTTTATGATAAGGAATGGAATTTACTGAGTTTTCACTGGATGTCATTTGAGTTCTAGCCACTGGTGTGTGCAGATTTTGTTTAAATAGCTTTGTGGTATTTCCAGCACATAAAGTATTTATATTTGACTTGTACAAGCTGATGTTTGATATCTGTTTGTATATGCACGGTTTGTGCAAAGATCCCCACTGCTAAGCCAGTTACACATCCCTTGCTGGACATGGACACTGCATGGAGACAAGACGGGAGATGCAAACCAGCCGAGGGCCTTTTGTCACCCTCTGTCCTTGTGTGGCAGTGGGGCAGGCGGGCCCTGCACACAGGAACTTCCTCCGCTGGGCCCTAACCGAGCAGGGCACGAGCAAGACGATCTCTAGCCCCCGCCTCTGTGCTGTACGATCTCTGTGTTTTTGGGCCACACCCGGGTGCTCAGCGCTTGCTCCTGGCCCCGAGCTCAGGGATCCCTTCTGACTGGACTCGGGGACCCGTGTGTGGTGCCCGAGGTCGGACTCGTGTTGGCTTGTGCGGGCAAGCGGCCTGCCCGCTGTGCTCTCACTCTTGCCCCATAAGGGACCTTCAGTATGAGGCAAGGAAGAGATACTGAGAGTTCCAGGAGACCAGGGGACACCAGGCTTTCAGTGGGCAGCTACCAGGACTTAAGAGAATTTTAATAATTCAGTCTATCGTAGCATCAATTCCCGGTTCTTCTGTGTCTGCCTTTATAATCAGTCGAGTCACAGCTGCTGTTCAAGTGGATGGTTGAGCCTGTCGGAGTAAAGATTTTTGTAAAACCACAATGATATAAGAAGCTTGTTGGGGGGTGAGGAGCTTGCCTGGCTTGTGGCCAGCCCTTGCCCACCCCGAGTAGCACAAGGGTCTTTGGAGCTCGGCAGGAAGTGATCCTGATGCAGAGCCCGGAGCGAGCCCTGGGCCCAGCACCCAGGTACCGCAGCCAAGGGAAGAGTTCTCTCATGTCTGGGAGTCACTCTAAGATCTGTCCAGTGATAGGCTGGGTGCATCTGAGGTGGAAAAATCCTTACGCTGGCAACAAACTCTCCTGGCAGAATCCGTAATCACCTGCCAGGGGGAATAATTCCGCAGGGTCTTGTAGACGTTTTTTAAAAAGGCTGTAATATATGTTTATATTTTTTCTCTTGGAAGCAGTGCAACCTTTTTTTTTTTTTTTTCCTTTCTGGGTCACACCCAGCGATGCTCAGGGGTTACTCCTGGCTCTGCACTTAGGATTTACTCCTGGTGGTGCTTGGGGGACCATATGGGATGCCGGGGATCGAACCCGGGTCGGCCGCGTGCAAGGCAAAGCCCTACCTGCTGTACTATCGCTCCGCGCCCCCCCCTTTTTTTGGTATTTCAAATTTTAACTTAAATGGAGGCCTCTCCACAGCCCCGTCTCCCTCATTACCCCACAAGAAGGAGGGAAAGGATGAGAAAAAGGCCCTGGTTGTTCTTCATCTTCCTTTTTCCTGGGCAGGACTGAGGGGTCTTGGTAAAAGCGACTGATCCATTACTTGAGCGCTTTCCAGAAGTAATCTGTTCAATGAGTTTTGCTTTTCAAGATGATTCCGAAGTTCTGTCTAAGTACAAACCCAAAGCTTTGCTCTTCAGTAAACGTCTCCCCCCTCGCCCCGCGCCCAGGTCCGAGCACGAGCGACACTCCCCCAACTGCCCGTTCGTGAAGGGCGAGCACACGCAGAACGTGCCGCTGTCCGTCACCCTCGCCACCAGCCCCGCGCAGTTCCCCTGCACGGACGGGACGGACAGGATAGCTTGTTTCGGGTCCGGGAGCTGCCCGCACTTCCTCGCTGCTGCAACCAAACGGGGGAAGATCTGCATTTGGGACGTCTCCAAGCTGATGAAGGTAGGCTCGAGGCCCGGAGCGCCGGGCTGGCAGCGGGCAGGCACGGCCGGGGGGAACGCGCGCTGACGGCGTGCTCTGTGTCTAGGTGCACTTAAAGTTTGAGATCAACGCGTATGACCCGGCCATCGTCCAGCAACTCATCCTGGCCGGAGAACCGAGCTCGGCCGTTGAGTCCCGGAGACCGACCCTGGCGTGGCTGGAAGACTCTTCGAGTTGCTCAGATATTCCCAAATTGGAAGGAGATAGGTACGTGAGCTCGGCGCGGGGCGGGTAGGGGGCTCTGCTTTCCCCAGGGGAGCGTTTCTCTTCGTACAGACTGAAGAGGCTGAAAACGCTGCTGCTCAGGAGATGAAGCGAGTGAATGGTTAGGAATGGGAAGGAGCTCTGGAACTAAAGGAAGGAAAACCAACACCAGAAGCTTCTGACCGTGCTGGTGACTAACCCAGGCTCTCTGAGGCTTAAGTGGGCGGCCCAGGGGCACCCCAGCCTCGGTCTGTGCCTTGGCCTTTTCCCTCCTGGGAGGAAACGTTGCTTGTGATCGCCACAGTCCTGAGATGGGCCTTGTATTCTGTTTGAACTCTGTGCACTGGAAGCGATGGCCATTTTGAAACAGTTTCCGTAGCGAGACACAGTCCTTGCCATTTTGCCTTCTGCCAAATGGTTCCAGTTTTGCCTTTTCCCATTGACACCTCAGATTAACGTGGAGTAACCTGTGCCTGCTCCAAGTGACTAATTGTGTGGGTGTGTCAGCAGTGGGTCGTGAATGAGGCGTGTAAATGACTGCCGTAGGGGCAGGTGGTGAAGTCGGGGTGCGGGTGTCTCCCCATTCCGCTCGCCTCCATGTGGGTCGCTCTGTTGGACTCACGTGGGTGTGAGAGAATGGGTCGGGATCACGGGGCAGCTTTGCCGTATTCCCACGCGGGTGGGGCGGGGCCGCGGAGCCCTCCTGGCTGGCCGGGGCTTGGTTCCGCCGGTGCAGCGGGCCTCGGGCAGGCGCCCGCGCGCACAGATGCTGGAGGCGTGGGTCTGCGTTCCGGCACCTCGGGTTTCTCCTGTTACTCCCCAGTCCCTGCTTCCTTACCTGCCCGTGACTCCCCGCCTCAGGGCTGGACCCAGCCAGGCCGGCAGGTCCCCTGCGGCCAGGCGCCAGGTGCCCGGCAGGTGCCGTGTCCCTGCTCCCCCGGGAGTCCGTGCACGGGCTTATTAAGGACCCCAGTGGGAAACCCACAGCCTTCAGCTTGGGTCAGTTCCTTCCCCTTTCTCGTCCTCTTGGTGAGGGTCTGTGAGAGTCACTGTGTGGCTGATGTCTGTGGACGCTGGACACGGGGAGTTACGAAGCTTCAAGGTTCTTCCTGATTATTGTTAATCCCTGCAAGGGCCTGCCGGGACGGCCGCTGGCTCGGCCTCTCGGCCTCCGACTGTGTTTATTCTACATTTCCATGTGGACTGCAGAGTCTGCAAACTCAGTGTCTGGGTTTCTAGAAATCAGTGGACTGTAAGAGAATCGGTGTCTTTGAAAGAACGCTGCTCTCGATTAGAGCTTTGTCTCAGCCTTGCAGTTTAGGGTATCCCGCCCGCACAGCAGAGCCTGGCAAGCTCCCCGTGGCATATTCGATATGCCAAAAACAGAAACAACAAGTCTCACCAAGAGATGTTACTGGTGCCCGCTCGAGCAGATTGATGAGCAGTGGGATGACTGTGACTGTGCTACCCAAACTTTATCTTAGCAGGGCGCAGATCCCTAGAAATTCTGTCTATAGCACTGTCGTCCTGTGGTTCAGAAATTCTGTCTATATATACCCTATTTCCAATGAACGTTTTAGGATGATTCATTCTTAGCATTGTCAGATTGGGTCTCAGGCTTGAAGCTCATTTTAATGGTTATGTCGCACTGTGCTCCGTTGAGCTTTCAAAGTAGTGGTAACTCTGCTCTCCTCTCCCGTCCCCTCCTCTCCCCTCCCCTCCCCTCCCTCCTCCTCCTCCTTCCCCTCCTTCCCCTCCTCGAGCCCCACCCCTCCCTTCCGGCCTCGCCTTTCTTTCCCTTCCCCTTTGGGGCCACACCCTGAGGTGTTCAGGCTCACCTTGGCTCTGCACAGCCCTCCTGGCGGGGTGGGGGGTCGGGTCTGGGGTGCCGGGTCGTCTCCGTCTTCTGCGTGCAGGCAGGAGCCCCCCCAGCTCCGCCCTGTGCGCTTTTCTTGAAAATGTAAGTTGTCTTTTACTTTCTGTCTCTTTTAAGTGACGATTTACTGGAAGATTCGGATAGTGAAGAGCATTCCAGATCAGATTCTGTGACAGGTATGTAAAGGTGTTTATGTTTTCAGTTTTTGCATTTGTGAAGCCTTTCGGATTGAAATTTCTTACTGTCAGCTTTTGTTTTGTTAAGATGTATAAGCATGTATGTTAAGGATCTTAAATTAATAGAATGTTTCTTAGAGATCAAAGAAATTAAATCGACACATTTAATCTTTGTTCCGGTGTGAGGGAATTGATGGCAAGTCTCTCCATGTGTTCAGGTTTAGCATGCTGTGTACTGCTTACAAAGATAGCACCTAAATTTAACTTGCTTGTTCTCCAAAGAGAACAGGTGAATAAAGAATATTGAATTATTGTTAAGCATTGGTATTCAGCAGCAAGTAATGTTGATTTATTCAGTTACTTAAGGTGAAATTAAGGTGAAGGAGTTTGCTTTATTTTTATTTATTTTGGTTTTGGGGCCACACCCAGGGATGCTTAGGGGCAGTTCCTGGCTCTGCACCCAGAGGTCACTCCTGGCCATCTTCGGGGGCCAGGCGGGACGTGGGGATCTGGTTGGCTGCATGCAAGCAAACACCCCACCCGCTTTCCTTTTTCTCTGGCCCTTTATTTAATTTTAATTTTTTTTTTAAAATTGAATCACCATGTCTGGCCCTTTATCTTTAAATATAGTATTTATATACACAATGTTAATAGTTCATCTCAAATATGTTTTTGTTTTGGGCCACAACTGGCAGTGCTTAGAGCTCAGAGCACAGTGCTCAGGGATCACTGCTGGCAGACTGGGGGTACCCTTGGGGTACTGAGGACTGAACTGGCCCCTCATCTCAAATAGTGTTAATAGCTCAGAATTTAAAGACTGTCACTTACTGTCGGATTGAATTTTTAATACTTAGTACTGTCATCTGTTACTATTGTTGCTTTATTTTTGGGCCACAGGTGGTTCTCTGGGCTTGCTCCTGGTTCTGTGCTCAGGGATCACTCCTGGCAGTGCTCGTAGGACCACCTGGGGTGCCGGGTCAGGCCTGGGCTGTCTGTGTGCAACCCGGTGCTTTGCCTGCCGTGCCGTTCCTGCCTTTCATTTCTGCCCGCTGGGTCTTTCCCACTTTCACTACTTTGGTTCTGTTTACACCTCATTGTCTAGGAAATTACTGTAGATTCCTGTTAAATGTAGGATGGTTCATTTAGGACAGGATGTTCTTACATAGTGTGATAATCATTCTAATTCAAAGTTTTAATTTTTTTCCTTTGCAGGCTTATAAATATATTATGTGTAGTATAATATCTATCTCCTAAGTTAAAGTCTTTTCTATTGAAACACTTGGGTGATTTAATGAAAGCTTGTTACAGTGGGAGATGTTTACTCCTCCTTTAAGTGTGCAAAGTAAATCATAAATGCTAATTCACAGTTTTTTAAAAACAAAAATATTTTATTGAATCAGCGTGAGGTACACAAAGTTGTTCAGGATTGGGTGTCAGTAGTAGAACATTCCAGCACCCTTGCTTCACCACCACCAGTGTCCCTAGTTTCCCTCCCGCCACCCCCTCCCCAGCCTGCCCCTAGGGCAGACGCTCCCTCCTTCCCCCTCCCTCCTTTCCCTTCCCTCCCTCCTTTTCTCTGCCTCTGTCTCTCTGACTCTCCCCCCAACCCCCCTTCTCTCCCCTAGTCTCCCTCCCTCTCTGCTAACTTTGGTTTTGGATCTTACCAGTGTTAAGGTCATGTTACTTCTTAGAATGTTGGTTGCTCCTGGCTCTGTGCTCAGGGCTCAGTTCTGACTCTGAGCTCTGGGGTCACTCCTGGCTCTGTGCTCGGGGACCGAGCCTGGTTCTGCTTGCCGATCACACCTCTCTTGGTGGTCAGGGGTCACTCCTGGACCTGCCTGGGGACCGAGCCTGGCTCTGCTCGGGGCTCTCCCTGTAGACTCGGGACCGTATCTGGTGCTGGGTCACACCGGATCACACTGGATCACACTGGATCACACTGGTTGCTGGCGCACTTGCTGCCAGGCAAGCACCTTTGTCTCTGTACCGTCTCTCTCCACTTGTTCTAGTTCTCTTTTTAATAAACTGTGTCAGGTTAAATTTCTGGCACCCTGATATGGTCCCTGGAGCACCTCCAGGTGTGCGGTTCTTGAGCACAGATCCAGGAGTAAGCCTGAGCACTGCCAGCTGTGCCTCCCAAAGAACTTGAAGAAGACTCAGTGGCACTAGGTCAATAAGAAAAAATCCAATGACTTACTTAAAATGAACTAAAAATTAGCAGGTGGTATGAGAAGCCACTCGGTGTTTCATTTCATTTTATTTTATTTTCCTTTTTGGGTCACATCCAACGATACTCAGGGGTTACTCCTGGCTCCGCACTCAGGAATTACTCCTGGCGGTGCTCAGGGGACCATATGGGATGCTGGGGATTGAACCCGGGCCAGCTGCGTGCAAGGCCAACCCCTACCCGCTGTGCTATCTCCCCGACCCAGTGTTTCACTTTAAAATGACACTTGTTTTTCCTAGTTAGTGTATTTTGTTAGCGTGAAGAAGACACCAGGGCCAGGCTCAGGCGTGGCGAGCGAGAGGCGGGGGAGGGACTCAGCACCAGCACCTCGCTCAGACGGCCCAGAGTGGGGGCAGCGTTTGCATGAGGGTGATGCTGCGCTTTTAGGAAGAGTGGAAATTCTACTTTTCTGTTAAAATAATGAGTTAAATAATTTCATTTTATTCTGATTTTGGGCAAAAATCACTCAGCTGACGGATGTATTAGAAAATCTTTGAGTTGAAGATGATTTTGAGGGCCGGAGCGATAGCACAGCCGGGAGGGCGTTTGCCTTGCACTTGGCCGACCCGGGTTAAATCCCCGGCATCCTTTCTGGTCTCCCGAGCACCGCCAGGAGTAATTCCTGAGTGCAGAGCCAGGAGTCACCCTGGTATAATATCTATCTCCTAAGTTGAATTATTGTTAAGCATTGGTATTCAGCAGCAAGGATGCATCGCCGGGTGTGACCCAAAAAGAAAAGAAAAAAAAAGATTTGAGTTTCTGTTTCACTGTTGGGTGTTCTGGGCAGGCGCCATCTCCTAGGACTGCGTGTCCCTTTCGGTGCCGTGAGGCCCTTAAACCCTGTGGCTGCTGCCCGGTGAGTACGGTGAGGCCGTGACGGGCCGAGGCCCGGGCATGGCCCTCTCTGACGCGTGTCCTTCTCCCCAGGCCACACCTCCCACAAGGAGGCCATCGAGGTGAGCCTGGACGTCACGGCGCTCAGCGTCCTCCAGCAGCCCGAGAAGCTGCAGTGGGAGATCGTCGCCAACGTGCTGGAGGACACCGTCAAGGACCTGGAGGAGCTGGGGGCCAACCCGGGCCTGGCGGGCAAGAGCGAGAAGCTGAAGGACAAGCACCCCGAGCAGCACAACATCCCCTTCCCCTGCCTGCTGGCCGGGGCGCTGCTCACCTACAAGTCCCCCGCCGGCTCGCCGGCCAGCAGCCACTCGCACAGGTCCCTGGACGCCCTGGGCAGGACTCAGGGCGAGAGCGCGTCGGAGCCGGGCTCCACGGACAACGAGTCGTGCACCAACTCCGAGCTCGGCTCCCCGCTGGCCCGGAGGACGTTGCCGGTGCTGCTGCTGTACAGCATCAAGGAGTCGGACGAGAAGGCGGGCAAGATCTTCTCGCAGATGAGCAGCGTGATGGGCAAGGCGCTGCACGACGACGGCTTCACGGTCCCGCAGATCATCGAGATGGAGCTGGACAGCCAGGAGCAGCTGCTGCTGCAGGACCCGCCCGTCACCTACATCCAGCAGTTCGCCGACGCCGCCGCCACCAGCCTGGCGTCCCCGGACTCGGAGAAGTGGGGCTCGGTGTTCCCCAAGCCGGGCACGCTGGTGCAGTGCCTGCGGCTGCCCAAGTTCGCCGAGGACCAGAACCTGTGTGTGGACTCGGTGACCCCGTGCGCCGACGGGCTGCACCTGCTGGTGGGGCTGCGGACGTGCCCCGCCGAACCCTTGAGTGCAATAAATCAAGTCGAGGCCTTGAATAATCTAAACAAACTCAACTCTGCGCTATGCAGTCGGCGGAAAGGGGAGCCGGAGCCGGGCCTGGCCGTGGTGAACGGCGCGGGGCTGGGCGTCCTCCCTCACGAGCCGCCGGCCGACGCGCAGGCCCCGCCGGCCCCGGAGCCCGAGCCGCGGCGGAGCGGGGGCTACCTGGTCCTGTACAAGATGAACTACGCCACGCGCATCGTGACGCTGGAGGAGGAGCCCGTCAAGATCCAGCACATCAAGGACCCCCAGGACAGCATCACGTCGCTGCTGCTGCTCCCGCCCGACATCCTGCAGGGCCGAGAGGACGACGGCGAGGAGCCGGCCGAGGACCCGCAGCTGCCCAGCAAGAGCGGCCCGGACAGGGACCGGAAGGCCGACACGGCCCCGCTCGGGCACCTGGTGGTCACCACTCAGGGAGGCTATGTCAAGATCCTCGACCTCTCGAGCTTCGAGATTCTGGCCCGCGTGGAGCCCCCCAAGAAGGAGGGCTCCGAGGAGCAGGACTCGTTCGTCTCCGTCATCTACTGCTCGGGCACAGACCGGCTGTGCGCGTGCACCAGAGGTAGGTGCCGCCGGGCGGGCTCCCCCGCGCCCTCTGGGGGGCTTCTCGCCAGGCGGGCGGGGTCTTTGACGGTGACCTGACGGAGATGACCCGCCTCTCACCGTGAGTCTGAGCACTGTCCACCGGGCAAGTTCCTGTATTTCATTTTTGGGTCACACCTGGCGATGCACAGGGGTTCCTCCTGGCTCTGTGCTCAGGAATTACTCCTGGTGCTGCTCAGGGACCACATGGGATGCTGGGAATCAGTCCTGGGTCCGCCGCGTGCAGGGCAAACGCCCTCCCCGCTGTGCTGTCGCTGCAGCCCCTGGGCGAGTTCCTGTAAGTGCCGTAACCCCGCCTGGGCTAGCGCCAGGAGGGCCCAGATCAGTAGCTGACATAAAACCAGCTGGTGTGCATTTTAGATTCTGGCAGAGACACGGGCCCTTACTTCCTTCTGGAATTAAAACCAAAACCAAATTGTCAAATAATCACTAGCTTTGGGTGGGGGGAAAGGACGCCCCCCCGCTCTTCATCACCCCGAGAGAGGCTGGCAGGGAGAGCGCGCAGAGAAACCCCCGAGCACGCCCCTGCCCTGGTGCCTTTGCTGAGAAGGCGTTTTAAGTTGGAGCAGGACAGCAGCGTTGGGAAGGAGCACTCACAGGAGAGGCAAGATGGAGCCTTCATTGATGGTTTCGTGGGGATTTAGGGCTAGGACCTAATTAAAGCCCAGAAAAATAACCAGTGCTTGGCAGACATGCTGGGTTTGAGAAGAAAGCCGTCTTCTCGCCGTTTGGGTAGGGGTTTTCCTCGGTTTTCCTTCCCTCTAGTGTCTGTGTGTGAGCCACACCCCGTGGTCCTGGGGATTGCACCAGGGCCGCCCTTAACTCCCCTGTGCGAGATCTCCGGCAGGCTTTTGCTCTCTTTCCAGAGAATTCAGGTTGGGGAGAGAGCTCCGAGGCATGCTGGCTGGCAGGGGACCCCAGCCCTGGGCCAGCCACGGTGATCACAGGGCCCGAGAACAGAGACCGCAGGAGTTTCACTAATGAGACCCGGTACCAGTGCTGGGGTTGCCTTTCTTTTTCTTTTACATTTTATTTATTGGGGCTGGAGTGATAGCATAGCGGGTAGGGCGTTTGCCTTGCACGAGGCCGACCCGGGTTCAAATCCCAGCATCCCATATGGTCCCCTGAGCACCGCCAGGAGTAATTCTTGAGTGCAGAGCCAGGAGTAACCCCTGTGCATCGCCAGGCGTGACCCAGAAACCAAAAAAACAAACAAACAAACAAAACCATTTTATTTATTTATTTATTTATTTGCTTTTTGGGTCACACCTGGCAATGCACAGGGGTTACTTCTGGCTCTGAGCTCAGGAATTACTCCTGGCGGTGCTCGGGGCAGCATTGGGGATGTCAGGATTGAGCCCGGGTCGCGCCGTGCAGGACAGACGCCCTCCCCGCTGTCCCTCTGAGGCCCACGGGCGCGTCCTGGTTCATTCAGGTGTTGGCGGGTGCAGGTGCTGATTCGTAATTTTAATCCTGTTTTGGGTTCTGTTCTGTTTTTTTATCATAAGGTTTTTCAGATGAATGCTAGCTAGATTGGAGTGAAATATGGAAACTTGCCCCTAACTTTATTTTTTTGGATATGTTTGTATTATGTCTTGCATCTCATTGAGATAAATGATAAAACTAGCCCCAAAAGTGCTGTGTTTTGCACAGTATCTTTTTAAAGAGTTCATAAGAAAATGAGAAAAATGATAATCATGTTTAGCTACAGAAGAGTCTTTCTTGTATTTTTGGTGTTATTTTCTGTTCCGCTGAAGGACTGTTTTGTTATATTTAAGTGAGACATGTTGACTAGCAAAATCTTTTTCTTCGATTACCTGGAAATGTCTTTATTGAATCATCGTTCTGAAAAGTTTCCTCTAACCTGCTCCTGGTGGCCTGGGGCCAGCAGGTTTCCTTGTGGGTGGCAGCTGACACCTGCGTCCCGGGCTGAGGCCGGTGTCCGTGTCCTGCCGGCCGCCTCTGTCCCCTGGGTCAGCTGTGGCTCTGCAGTGTCCCTCACCTGTCTGGGATCAGCCCTTCTTAGTTTGCTGCTTTCAGATCCCCTCGTTGACTGTGACTCTCAGTGGCCTGACTACAATGCATGGACTTGACTGTGTATATTTACTCTGCTTGAGCTTCATTGAACTGATTGTACTATAATGATTGGGTTTTTTTTTTTTTTCCTTTTTGGGTCACACCCAGCGATGCTCAGAGCTTACTCCTGGCAGTGCTTTGGGACCATGTGGGATGTTGGGGATCGAACCCGGGTCGGCCATGTGCAAGGCAAACGCCCTACCCGCTGTGCTGTCACTCCAGCCCCAGTGTTTGGAGTTTTGAAAAAATCAAATATGGGGCATTTTTTTGTCCATGGGTGGGGGGCACACCTCATGTTTAATCTTTATGTCTTTAATTTTTTTATGTTCTCTTTGTTTACAGAAATGCTCATTACATTTGTGCTCTTAGACTTGATCTGTCCTTGAATCTGAGATGCTTTTTATTTAAAGAAAAATATATTTTTCCTTCTTTGTTGAAACCCCCCCCCCCTCGCTTAGGCGCTGTGCTTTGCCACATTCTGTTCTGAAAGGTTCCACTGCGGTCATCCCCTCCTCTCAGCACTGGGCCCTGGCCCAGGGTTCTCCTTTCCGACTCCTGGCGTAGTGCTCCCTCCTCCTGTGTCCTGCTGCCTGCCCACACCCTTGAGCAGCTGCTGGCCTTGGACGGTCCTCCCGGCCCGTTGCTTTCTCCTCTGTGCCTACCCCGGCCTTTCATTCCGGCTCCGCACCGTGTTGGGACCTGTCTCTGTTTACTCACCCTGCCTAATTACTTTCCCTATTTTAATTTTGCTGCTGCTTTTTGCCGCTGTCCCATCTGCTCTGTACCTTTACTGAACTTTGTAGTGACTTTTTTTTTTTAAACTCCAGAAATTTCCTTTTGGTCCTTTAAACTAACTCTTGTTTCTTTCCTGACGTTTCTTACGTGTTGAGTCATTTCACCTTCAGTGATTTTAATTCCCTGTACCTGATTTCCTGTAAGTGTACGGCAGCATTTACAATCACTTCTTTGAATTCTTCTCTAAATTAGAATTTGGGGCACTTAGAGGTAATTCTCACTGGGTTTGGATTTCTTAAACATGTAACATTTTCTTCCCATGCCTTATAGTTTCAAATTTTATGTCAGTAATTTTAATTATAAATGACATTGCCGAAATTAGATTATGGAGGGGGTGCAGTTCTCCAAAGTGCTTCGGGACCTCACTTGCTGTGATACGCCGTTGAACTCCCAAATTGATGGTTCCTGGGGTTGCGGTGCAGCTGGGGGCCTCCAGGTGGGGTGTGGGTGGGTCCTCTGGCTGGGTGGGGCCCTGAGCTCTGCCCCTTCTCCCCACCCCTGTGGTGACCCCCCTGGGCTGGATCTTTGAAATGCACCGCACTCCTCCTCTCATTCCTCTGTTTCTGCTTGGCTGACTTTTATCCACCCAGCCTTATATTCAGCCTAAGGTTGTTTCTTGCTTTTTGGATCATACCCGGAGATGCACAGGGGTTACTCCTGGCTCTGCACTCAGGAATTACTCCTGGTGGTGCTCGGGGGACCATATGGGATGCTGGGAATCGAACCTGGGTCGGCCGCGTGCAAGGCAAACGCCCTACTCCCTGTGCTATCGATCCAGCCCCATCAGCCCAAGGTCTTCAGTCCTGTCCCTGGAAGGGGGACCCAGGAGCTTTTCTTTCTCTATTTTTCTTCTTTGGAGACCTGGGGAGCAGGTCAGTGCAGCCAGGAGCCCCAGTTGCCGGCCGCTCATTTCCTGTCAACGCAGGTCGCTCCTGTTCTAGTGCTTTCTCTGCTGCGGGGCGGGTCCTCACCCGGGCGCCCTGCCCAGTCCCTGCGCTGGTCACACCTGTGTCTGCCGGGGTCACAGCCTCCTCACAGCCTCCTCGGTCCCATTCGGTGTTGCCCAGTTTTCCAGGAGGAGGATTTATGGTCCTTACCCTGTCATGCCCCCCCGTTTTTTTTTTTTCTGTGAGAAAGGGAAAATAGAAATCATATTTTATGGCGCTGGGTGCTTCAGAGATTCAGAATGTCCAGTGAGTGCCACCTTCAGAGAGTGGGGTCAGGGGCTCGACAGCCAGTGATAGCAGGTTCCTCGTGGAGTCTGAAGCGTGGCCACAGTTCCTCTCTCCAGGACTCCTGTGAAGACTAAATGAATTATTATTATTAATCATTATTATTATTACAACCAGGAGTAATTCCAGAGACAGAAGTTAACCCCTGAGCATCACCAGGTGACCCAAAAAGCCAAATAATAATAATAATGATATGGGCTGGAGCGATAGCACAGCGGGTAGGGCATTTGCCTTGCACGCGGCTGACCCGGGTTCGATTCCCAGCATCCCATATGGTCCCCTGGGCATGGCCAGGGGTCATTCCTGAGTGCAATGCCAGGAGTAACCCCTGTGCATCGCCAGGTGTGACCCAAAAAGCAAAACAAAAACAAAAACAAAAACAAAACCCTAAACACCTCACATGTTCGTGCGTCTGTCGTTTTCTTTGATCAAAACTACCTTTCGTTTTGCAGTGCCTTGGCCGTTAAACTAAATTCCGGGGCACCCTCCCGTTTGGGGGGGCCTTGCTTGGGCTGGCGCGAGTCTCTTAGCTCGGTTGCATGGGTGTGTGCCCGGCTCCTGGGCGCCAATGCTGACGAGATTTCGCGACGCTGCAGGTGGCGAGCTTCATTTTCTCCAAATTGGAGGGACCTGTGACGATATTGACGAAGCCGACATACTTGTGGACGGATCGCTTTCCAAAGGACTGGGGCCGTCTCCAGAAGGTTCCAGGCCTTTGTCGAATCCTTCAAGTCCTGGGATTTCAGGTATGGTACGAAGTTTTTTATCTGATTCTTTTCTATTTAAAGCAATTTCCTTGCGACTTACTTACAAACGTTTGAACCGTATGTAATCTTAACATGATCTCTGTTCTGACATTTGACTCCTGAATTGTTGAAGGTGTTTGTTTCCCGAGGAGTCCGTCACTCTCGCTACTTTGGGGACCCTTCTGCGTGGTGCGGGGCGTGTCCTGACACTGGGCCGCGTCCCCGGGCGGATGACCTTTTCTAAGGACCTGCCTTCTATTTCTCCGTTATCACTATTTCAGTATGGGAATTTTGGGGAAGTATTACAGTGCTGGTAGGCGCGAGAAATACTGAGAATCAGCTTCAGACTTGCAGCTAGTTGCAGACACAGAGTATGGATCCGGCCGTTGAGGAGCATTTGTTCCAGTGAGGAGAGAAACAGAACTGAAGCGAGTCTCAGTGTGCCGTGAGTGGAACGGCTCACGGTGCCAGTGCTCGACCCAGGATGGAGCTGGAAAGCGCTGAGACGTTATCTCCCGGGGCGGGAGCGAGAGCACTGTGGGGAGGGCGTTTGCCTTGCATGTGGCCCACCCAGGTTCCATCCCCAGCATCCCATATGGTCCCCTGAGCACTGCCAGGAGTGATTCCTCAGAGCAGAGCCAGGAGGAACCCCTGAGCATTGCTCTCCCCCCCAAAAAAAAATGTCATCTCCCAGGGCTGGGTACTGTGACCCTCAGGGGCCGGCTCACTGCCTGTTTTCCCTCTGACCTGCGTTCTACAACCTGTGCTCCGGGACCGTATTTTCCAGAAGAGGTACTGGCCCTGTGCCCTTTATGTGGTGGGTGTTCATGGATGATTCGCAGCCCGGTTGCAGCCCCTCTCCCCGTGTCTCGTGGGTAGCTCAGTGTCAGACTTGCGCCAAGCCCCCTGCCCTTCCTGGCGGCGCCCTCCGCAGTGCCGCAGTCTGTCGCTCTCACTCAGACCTTCACACCCAAGCCCAGCCCACGAGGGAACGTCACTGAATACTTGGTGGGCAATGTGCGTGTCACTGTTTTGGTTTTGGGTCACGCCTGCCGGGGCGTCGGGGCGACCCCTGACCTGGCAGTGCTCAGTGGCAGTGCTCAGTGCCCCTGGGGTCCACAGCACGCGCGCAGCCCGTGCTCTGGTCCCTGGTCGCAGGCACGTGTCTCAGCTCAGCACTCCAGATGGGAGCGGTGCTGAGTTTGCAGCTGATCTCTGGAGACGTCTACATTCGGGCACTTGGCCTTCCCCTTGGCGCTAAAGGCCTCAGTGACTGGTGGCCTCATAGTGCATGTCGGGCGGTCTCGGCCCGTCAGCTCGGGTGGATGGCACCGAGTCAGACTTCCAGAGCACCCAGAACTGCTCCCCCCATTGCTTCTCGGGCGGCAGGGTAATCCCAGGGTGGGTGTTCACGGACTCATGCTGCCGCGCCAGCGAGGCGAGACCTCACAGCTGGAGTCAGCAGGTCACTCGGTTTAGAGAGCGACAACACACCGGGTGTGGCTGTTTTTTTCCGTTTGAGTTTTGGGCTCACCCAACAGTGCTCAGGGATCACCGCAGATGGGGGTGCCATACCATATGGGCCGGCCATGGTCTGTCTGGCCCACTCCCTGGGAGTCCGCCAGTGAAGCGGGGGGCACGGTGCTCTCCAGCCTGCGGGGCTCACACAGACGCGTGGCTCTGCGGGGGAGGACAGAGTGTGGTGTGGGAGTCGCTTTAAATACGGGAGCATCCTACACCTGCCCTTTGCACGGTTCAGCTGTTTATTTTCAACCTCTCTCAGGTGAAGTAAGAACCATCACCTTGCGGCTTTATCTCATAGGGGCCGTTTGGCCCATTCCCGGGTATCTCTGCAGAGACCCGGCGGCCCCTCTCGGCACCGCCTTCCTCCCCCGGGGCTTGGGCACGCGCCTGGCTGTGTCGGGACCTCGCACGCTCGGGCCCCGCCCCCGGGGAGCAGGGCCGCAGGCCCCCTGGCAGCGCACATGGGTGCTGGCATGCTTGCATGGCGGGTGCTTCAGACACCCCCAGCCCTGCTCAGGGTGCCCCTAACAATGGTCAAGCGAAGACCGTGTTGGAGCTCGGCTGAGAAGTCACTGCTCCAGGAGAGCCTTGGTGTTGGAAACATTAACGTTTCCATTGCACAGACAAGGCCCTGTGCTCGCCGAAGTTCAGTGCTCTGGTTTTGCTCGTCTGCATTCCAGCAGCGGTCTCTCTGGCCCCTCCTCAGTCTGCGTCTCGGTCTGTGCTGTTGGGCCAGAGGCACTGGGACGCGGGGCGAGACCGACAGCGCAGCCGGAGTCACTGTGTCGCGCACTGACTTGGAATCCCCTTCCCTCCCGCCCAGGAGTCGATCTGTTGGTGGACCAGCCTTTCACCCTGGACATCCTGACGTCTCTCGTGGAGCTGACCCGCTTCGAGACCCTCACCCCGCGCTTCTCGGCCACGGTGCCGCCGTGCTGGGTGGAGGTGCAGCAGGAGCAGCAGCAGCGGCGCCACCCTCAGCACCTGCACCAGCAGCACCACGGGGACGCGGCGCAGCACACGCGCACCTGGAAGCTGCAGGCCGACGGGTGACTGCCCCGGGCCCGCCCCCTCCCCGCACTCGACCCACAGCCCGCAGAGTCAGTCGCAGACACCCCCGTGTCCGGGGACAGCGTCTCCCTGCGGCCGCGCGGTCACTAACCCTGGGACAGCGTTCGCTGGGATTCCAGGGCCGGAGCAGCATCCCCGGGACCCTGCTTAGGGCGAGGCCAGAGGCAGGAGCATGGAAGAGCAGGAGGCGGGAGTCAGCTGGACGCGGGAGGGCGTGGCCCGAGGCGCGGCTGGACTCTGCCGGCCAGTCAGCTCAGCCCTCCGGGACCGAGGAAGGGCCTGGCGGGGCCTTGCTCCTGCTTTGGAACAAGAGGGCTTTTTTTTTTTTTTTTTTTTTTTTAAAGAGGACGTCCAGCACCCACTGCACCCCTTTACCAGCGTCCACCTCCTCCACTGATGGCCGCAGTTTCCTTCCCGCCCCCACCTGCCCCCATGGCAGCCGTCCCCCCCCAACCCCTCTTGGCACTGTGGTTTGCTGCGATGATGCCCAGAGTGTCTTGCATGACACTCTGTCTCCTCTAAGGACTGGTCTGACGTGATTTTTATTTAGGAGGACAGAAAGCCCCTGTGTTGACTCTAGTTTTGCTGAGGAGCATTTGTTAGGGCACGGGAGGAGAACCGGGGATTCATGAGTTGGGGGCAGTTGCAGTCAGCCTGGGACAGGGACACGTTGCTGACCGATGGCGGCAGTGACCGGAGGCGCCAGATTCTGCTTCTGGTGCAGGGGAGGGAGGAAGAGGACACGCGGGTCTCCCAGGGCTGCCGAGAGCCCGGCCACAGGCCGCCAGGGGGCTGGGACGGAGTCCGCTGGACGCGTCTTTGGCGTTGCTGGGACTAGGGCAGAGGGCCTAGCGTGCAGCCCGGGTGTATGTTCCTGGGTGGGCTGGGTGCATGCGTGTGGGGATGGGGACAGCGCTGTCCCCGGGCTGGGGGAGGAGGCAGCCCGAGTGGGGGCGCCCTGGCCGGCCGGAGCGCGGCGAGTGCTTCTCCTCCTGTGCTATGTTTCACGTCTCCCTCCCATTCACAGCAACAGCTGGGACGAGCATGTGTTTGAGCTGGTTCTCCCCAAGGCCTGCATGGTGGGACACGTGGACTTCAAATTCGTGCTGAACTCCAACATCACCAACATCCCACAGATCCAAGTGACGCTGCTGAAGAACAAAGCCCCGGGCTTAGGGAAAGTCAACGGTAAGACGGATGGGAGCACGTTTGGAGGGGCGAGTTCCCCTCGTAGCTGCTGTCAAAGCAGCCGCCCGACCTTCACTTGGCAGTCTAGGTCTGACCCCTCCCTCTCCCCCCGTTTTCCTTTGTGGTTTTATTTAGAAAAATTGATCCAGACAGTGTTTTCAAAGCTTTTCAGTAATGCGGTATTGTTCATTGCATACCATCTTGTGATTGAATTATGCTTTTTGGGAAATGAATTTCTTTCATGAAGAAGTTTTGCTTTTAGCATTACTCAACCAACCCACGTCTTTCTCTTCTTAAGAGGAGACTTAATTGGAAAAAGAACATTTTTTTTTTTATGGATATCACTTACCCTCTTAGGTTATTTATGGAAGCCAATGTCCCATGTAGTACTAGAGCGTATGTTTCTTGTGATTCCAGATTTGATTAAAATGATTGGATTATGTTTAGCAAACTGGGAATCAGGTATTCTCAGCCTTTTCCCGTTACTAGATTAATTCCAAAGACTAGAGGTTATTTAAGAAAAAGCGTAGATTCCATTCCAGAGGTAAAAACACTGAAATGGGAAAACCGTCCTACTTCAGATATGCACACATATATGTGGGTGTCCGTATGTTGTGTGTCTCTGTGCCTGTATGTTTGCATTCTCTTGAATCATGTTGGATTCTAACACACTGATCAGGAACCTAACTAGGCATTCATATTTTTAAACCTTAGGTACTTGTTCTGTGCATCTGAGGCTATACAACTGGGCCAGGCAGTTGTATAGTTGAGCTTGTGCCCTGGATATGGGAGGCCCTGGGGTCGATTTACCAAAAGCGTGTGTGGGGGTGGGGAGGGGAGAACAAGCAAAGCCAAGGAATCCCCTGCATCCCATCATGCACCTCAGTTGTCAGAAGTTACATCTTCAGAATTGTCTCCTACCACTACAACAGTCTGTAAAACAGTAAATGGAATCTAAATTTCTTTTTTTTTTTTTTTCCTTAGAACTGTTTTATAGCAGCTGTGATGAAAATGAGTTCTGGTTGAACAGGGTTTTTTTTTAATTTTAGGCACATAAATAAATCATTGCTATTAAGCGAAATTAAGTCTACTAATATTTTTATCCTCTAGAAACAGCAGTAGATAGGCAGATCACCTTTCCTTTGTCTCCAGCTCTTAACATTGAAGTGGAACAAAATGGGAAACCGTCCCTGGTTGATTTGAAGGAAGAAATGCAGCGCATGGATGTAGAGGAATCACCGTGTGAGTTCAATTACAGAGCTGTTGTTCGTGCAGTGAGAGGATTAGCGATCAGACGCATCGTGCTGGGCAGAGGTTTCTCTGCGGCTTGCGAAAACTTGATTTTTGACAACATGATTAAAAAATAACCCGTAATTCTGCTTTGGCATTATGCTCTAACCTTCAGCTCCTCTGAACACGGCTGCGCTATCACTGGCATTTCTGGTTTTTGGACTATCTTGGGATTTGCAATCATGTCATGTCCTTAATAAGTTTTTTGAAAATCAAGGTGAATAAAAATAATTCGTGAATGGAAAACACAATAATAGTTTGCTGACTACCGTTCTTAGCATGGTAGAGAGTAAATGCCTTCCAAGTATGGTATTTCGTGTGGTGTATCATGTACACGGGATGGATGTTCTCTTATTAAATGTCGCGTTTTAATCATGAACTGATTCGATAGAAAGAAATGCCGTCTTTTCTTCTTCTCTCTCTCCTCAGGCCTTCGGTTGTGCCCGTTCTTAGAGGACCATAAAGAAGATATTCTCTGCGGGCCTGTGTGGCTCGCAAGTGGCCTTGATCTGTCCGGGCACGCTGGGATGCTGACGCTGACGAGCCCCAAGCTCGTGAAAGGTGAGGTAGGACAGTGTGACTCAGTGTAGTCAGCTCCGGAGATCCCGTCTCTGAAGCTACATGCCATTGCCTCCGGCGCCGCCACGCGCAGTTCATCACCATCCCAGCAGCCTTGGTCCTTTCTGCCCTGTTGCTTCTGTCCCTAAGAACCCAGCCTCCGTGCCTTGCCTGGAGACCCAGTGTAGTATCAGGGACCCCACAGCTGCGTCCCTGTTTGCGTCACCTCAAGCCCTGCTTCGGGGTGGGCACGGTGCGCCGGCACCTGCCCCTCGCAGGAGACCCTGGGCCCAGTCGCGCCTGGAGTCACTGTGTTTCTGTGTGTGCTTGCAGCAGCGTTAGCCCTGCTGTCCTTTCCGTGTGTTCTCGGGCCCCCAGCTCCTGGCTGTGTCCTCAGGGTCACTCCTGGCGGGGGACACCTGCCACACTGCGGCTTGGGCCCCCTCTTCAGAGTTTTTATAGAAAAAAAAAATCTTGTTTTGGTTAAGGCAGATGTGATAGAGTATCGGATATAAACGTCTGTTTCAGTATGCTTGGCTGCTGTGGGTACTAGTTACTGCAGCAAGAACAGATGTAGGAATCTGAATAGCAAATGTAAATGTGTACTTCAAAGTGTATTCTAAAACGTATTTAAATGTGTATTAAAGTGTATTTTGCAATCCTCGGCTATCACGTAGTTATAGCTGTTGTAGTACAAAGCCAACAGTGGTCCGGATGCTGGCTTACTTGTTCAGATAAATTTTATTGTTTTTTTTTTGCTTTGCTTTTACAAATTTTTTCTTGTTGCATTTTTTTATTATTATTATTTATTTTTTAATGAGTCACCATGAGAACAGTTACAGGGCTTTTAGGGTCGAGTCTCAGTCATACTATGTTCAAATACCCATCCCTTCAACAGTGCACATGTTCCACCACCAATAACCCCCGCATAGCCCCCTCCCGCTCCCCTTCTGTCTGTGTGGCAGATGATTTTCACTTTACTCTTTCCTTACTTTGATTGCATTCAATTTTCGACAGGAAACTCACTATCAGATAAATTTTGATGTGGAATGGCATCCAAAGAAGTTAGATCATAACGGTGACAACTATTTCAATTTGTGTGTATTAGTAATACTTGTCCACATCCACACTTTTATCTTTGATGGGGGATGTACAAATTTAGATGTTCAGTCTCGTGACTACGTGTCATTCATTAAGTCTATAAGACCACATGGTGTTAGCCGCCTAAAGTGTTGCACTTATGTGTAAGAGTAATAAAACACTCAGGTCTGCATAAGTAGTATATAGAACACCGGGGAGAATAAGATTTCATGTTGAAATAGAAATACTGACTTGGATAAAATGGAGAATGGAACCAGATAACTTGTATTTGTATTTGTATCAGTGCCCAATGCTCTGTTTCTTAGGATTTACTCAGAATGATTGTTTTCTTAATTAAGTCTCTCCAAAATCCTTGGAACTGGAGAAAAACAGTTGTGAAATTTTCAGAGGCGTGAAAGATTGATGTGTATCAAAGATACGTAGAAAAAAAGAGAGGGTGGGTCCCGGCGGCCTGGGCCCAGGGCGGTGGGGCTGCCCCAGGCGGCGAGATGGACAGTTGGTGACCGAGTGGGGGCTTTGCAGTCTGTTTCTAATGCAGACTGCCTGGAGGCCCTCAGGTGGACTTACGTCGACGGTACCGGCCCGTGTAATGAAGGCTGCTTTTGAGCCGGCTGCCACTACAAGAGTTTCAGGTCACCTGTGACGCTGGTTTCAAGGAAGGATCGTTGTTAATAATTTCGTATTTGATAAGATTTATCTGTTGCCCAGTGAATGATAGGTGCACTCTTTCAGCCCGATTATTGGCCTTGAAAGGTTTTCACTGTCCACACGGTAATGCTCCTGCACACGTGGTTGTCGTGTGCACGGCTGTACGGCAAGTTCAGTGCACGTCTCTGGCTCCCGCAGTCTGTGTGGGTGGCGGCTTCCTGGCAGGGTTTCTGTGTCCCTCACAGAATTGATTGTTTCAGTGGATAATTCCATTGACTGAAAATACCCCCGAAGGTCTGAGAACCAGCAGTCCTTTCTCCTAACGCTGGTCTCGCCTGTAACCCTGGTGCTCCCGCTTTGGGACCACCAACTCCTGGCTGCCAGCTGAGGCTTACTCAGGGTAGATTTCGATACCAGTACGATTAGAAAATTCCTAGCCAGTGCATTTGTCTTCTTGTGGAGTAAATTTAAGTTGCTAACGCGAATGAAAGCTGGTTTGCTTTTCAGTACTTCAGTTACTAACCATGTCCTGCACCGCTTCTTCAGGTATGGCAGGGGGAAAGTACCGCTCGTTTTTAATCCACGTGAAGGCCGTGAACGAAAGAGGGACAGATGAGATCTGCAATGGCGGGGTCCGCCCTGTGGTGCGACTTCCCGCCCTGAAAACCCAGAGCAACAAAGGCTATTCCCTCGCCTCACTCCTGGCCAAAGTTGCAGCGGGCAAGGTAAGAACATCACGTTGAATTCCACCCGCCCTCTGTGAGGCACTGCTCTGAGTTTCTGCCTTCCACGGACTTTGCTCCCCTCCCTCGCCCCAGTGAAAGTTGGTTTCTGTTTTTATTTCCTTGCAGTGAATTTAGAGTTATGTGAGAAGGAAATGTTTTGAGTTACCTTAGGCAGAGGACTCGCCTGGTAGGAAGTGATCTCGCGGCATCTCTGCTCGAGCTGGCGCTTACCTTCTGGGCATGGCGCTGGTTTCTGGGACCTGCGGTAACACCCTTTAGCGTTAGGCACATGGAGCTCTCCTGAGCTCGGGTTTGAAGCTCCACCCGGGATGCTGCAGGCACCCATCTCTGTTCTGCTGTGACCATCGTTCATTCCTTTCCTCTTTATTTGAGAAACTTTCATAGTGAGTAACTTTTTTTTTTTGGTTCCATTTGTGTACTTATCTTTGTATGTTTAGGAAAAATCATCGAATGTTAAGAATGAAAATGCAAGTGGCCCCCGTAAAGCTGAAAACCTTCGGGGCTGTGACTTACTGCAGGAGGTTTCAGTCACCATTCGAAGATTCAAGAAGACTTCGATTTCTAAGGAGAGGTACTCTTGGGTTCTCCTCTTCCGTTCCTGCAGCGGTGAACGTAGGAAAGGGCCGGTCACCATCCTGTCTGTCGCACACAGTCAGGGCAGAAATACCAGGCGGAAAAACAGTACGCAGAAGGATCTCACAGGGGCGCCAGTTTGGAATGTTTCCCGGGATTTTTAATTTTTATTATTTATTTATTTATTTGTTTATTTATTTATTTATTTATTTATTTATTTATTTATTTATTTATTTATTTGGGTCACACCGGATGATGCTCAGGGGTTACTCCTGGCTCTGCACTCAGGAATTACTCCTGGCGGTGCTCAGGGGACCATATGGGATGCTGGGAATCGAACGGCGTGCAAGACAAACGCCCTACCCGCTGTGCTATCGTTCCAGCCCCCGTCCCGGGATTTTTTAAATCTTTAACTTCTTCGTGTTTGTCATTTCTTGTACGAGTTTGGTTTTGGTCTTGGCCTTGGATTTTGGGCCAGCGGGTGGAACCCACGGTGGACTGGGCTCCTGCAAGCTCCCGGGACCGTCTTCTAATCTCAGTGGGCAAAGGAACTGCCTCTGTCACAGCTTCACCCTGCTGTTGATTTGTTTAGGGTTTTTGTTTGTTTCAAATTAAAAAAAAATTTTTGGGAGGAGGAGCGGGGACCACACCCAGCAGGGCTTACTCTGGGCTCTGCTCAGGACTCACTCCTGGCCAGATCTGGGGATGCCGGGGATTGAACCCATGGTGGTTGTGTGCCCGGCAGGGGCCTCCTGCCGAGCAGTGCTCCAGGGTAGCCTGACTGTGGAGGGGGGAGGAGCTCCCTGTAATCTGGAGTGTTTTTCTTTGTCAGACGCCAAACGTTCTGTAAACTCCGTTTCTCTGTGTTTCACGTTAGATTTAGGTTTTAAGGTTTATGTAGGAGAACGGCGATCGCCGAGTCTAATGGGCGGAGACCAGCCAGGCCGTGGTGGTCCTTAGGTGTGCTCTTCACTCGGCAGGCGACCTGTTGACATTTCCTTTTTCTCTAGGGTCCAGCGATGTGCCATGTTGCAGTTTTCAGAATTCCACGAGAAGCTTCTGAACACTCTGTGCAGAAAAGCCGCCGACGGCCAGAGCACCGAGCACGCGCAGAGCCTGGTGCTGGACGCGCTCTGCTGGCTGGCCGGCGTGCACGCCAACGGCCCCGGCAGGTGGGCCGGCTCCCCCGCCCCGGGCCTGGGTCCCGCTACCCAAGCTCAACAGGAGTCTTCCTGTCTCACCGTCTTCTCTTTTTAGTTCCAAGGAAGGAAATGAGAGCTTGCTTTCCAAAACACGGAAGTGTCTCTCCGACATTGTGCGCGTTTGCTTCTTCGAGGCAGGACGGAGCATAGCCCACAAGTGTGCCCGCTTTCTGGCACTGTGCATTAGGTTGGTGTCAAAGCCCGTTTCCTTTCCAGTCCCATGCATGCTTTGTAGGGACATTCACAGAATGTCGTTCAGCAGAGCGTGTATATACATACCCACACACGCACACCCATTCCCGTGTCTGAAAATTCTCATATATACAGATTCTCATATGTATGTAGCACTGGAGCACCGTCGTCCCGTTGCTCATCAGTTTGCTCGAGTGGGCCCAGTAACGTCTCCATTGTGAGACTTGTTACTGTTTTTGCTATATCGAATATGCCATGGGAGCTTGCCAGGCTCTGTATACATATGAGAATTTTGAACGTCGGTGACATTTTTTTTCTGGGATTCTGGGGTTTTCTGGGAAGCGTCACGCCAAATCTTTTACCCAGAGAAGTCTAGCAGGCTTCCCGCCTCTCGGGAGGGGCTCAGGTGTGCGGGCGGCAGTGGGGACCCTGCCACTACTTTCACTCCTACTTCCTGGTTGCTTTAATTCTTCACCTGAAAACGACCTAGGAAGTGTTTCAGAGCGAATCGATGCCCTGACCCTGCTTGGTGGCCCGTTGGGTGGCGAGTGTTTGATGCTCAGGAGAGACTCGGCGTGACTCCCCCTCTTCCCTCCGCGTGTCAGTAAGGCCTGACCGCAGACCTTCCCGCCACACTGTGACACGCGACACTCCCACGTCTGCACGGAGGTTTTTGCTGACAGCCTTGCGTAACGTCTTGACTTCTTTTTCTCTTAAAATTTTCTAGTAATGGCAAATGTGACCCATGTCAACCAGGATTTGGATCTGTTCTGTTGAAGGCCTTGCTTGATAATATGTCATTTTTACCCGCAGCAGCAACTGGCGGTGAGTGAAATGAATCCCAGATACGTGTAGTTAGCGCAAACCTCTCAGTGTGCGGTTCGGTTGTGTAGGAAATGGTCCCCCGCTCTCTCCCGTATTGACCCGAGTTTGTTTTAAAATGAACCGATACGTTTTGACTGGGTGGGCTACAGTCTGCTCGTTGACACGCTTCTGAAGAAGATCAGTGGTGATTGAGTAAATGCCAGCCAGTGCGGCATACTCGGGGACTTTCCTGGACCTCGTTAAAATGATGACGTCGTTTGCCCTGAGAGTAAATCAGATGTCACAGACTACAAAGACAGAAGTTGCTAGAATGACAGAGTCAGTGGTCCAGGCGGCTGCAGGCCTGTGCGCTGTTGGAAAGGGAGGGGCAGTGGCACATGGGAATTTCCTAAGAGTAGCTGATGGCTTTGCCCCCAGGACCTGTGGCCTGTGGCACCGCCATTTAGTTATGACTGTAATTACTAAGTAGATTACAGACGGTTCAAAAAAAAAGTCACGTGTGTAAGGTAGCAGTGTTTGGAAAATACTGGCATGTATATATATATATATATTTTTTTTCCTTTTTTACATTTTAATGCTGTTACTCTGAAGGGCTGTTGATTCACTTTCTAAACTTAACTGTGACTGTGGGGTCAGACTTGAGAAACCCCCGTGGGTCAGGTGGGCTGGGTGTGCCGAGCTGCCCTGTGCGGCGAGCCCCCCCCCAGGAGCTGGCTGTGCTCTCTGCTCGCAGGCTCCGTGTACTGGTACTTCGTCCTGCTGAACTACGTCAAGGATGAGGACCTGGCGGGCTGCAGCACGGCCTGCGCGTCCCTGCTCACCGCCGTGTCTCGCCAGCTGCAGGACAGGCTGACGCCCATGGAGGCGCTGCTGCAGACCAGGTAGGTCGTGCTGGCGGTGGCCCCGCGGGGCCCGGGGCCCGACACGCCGCCGTGTGCAGAGCGGCTCTCTGCAGCGCGCTCCCGAGAGACCAGGCTTTCCCCTCTGCTTGTGCTTGAGTCGGGGGCTCACCCATGCTGCTCAGGGCCTCTGCCGCGCCGGGTGCTGTTCTCAGCCCGTCACCTGGGTCCTGGCGTCCACTTTTCTTTGTGTTTGCCCTCGCACCATCCCCGGCTGTGCTTGCGGTCCCGTCTCTGTGAGGGGGTGTTGCCTCTCCGCCCCCGGGGGTAGCATCTTCCCAGTGCTCTGGCCCGAGGCTTTCTCCTTCCCCGTTTTCTCGGGAATAGTGCCCCAGAGACGTTCTCCAAGTATCGGTGATGTCTCGGGAGTCACTCATGTTTCTGAAAGTGGCTATCTCACGGTGGCATCATTTAAAGGGACTTGTTTTCCCTATCGCTGAAATTTTATGTGAATATGTGTGGCCCTTGATTGGAAACCTGTATATGCTGGTCAGTTTTCTAAAGACAGTTCTCGCGCTGCTTGCCTCCCGTTGGTTTTGCTGGGGAGTCGAGTGGGGCCTTTGGGTTCTGCTGCGCGTGGCCGTGTGGCCGGCGCCTCTGGCCTCAGGCGGCCCCTCATGGCAGGTCTGAGGAGACTCGCGCCTTTGGCGTGTGGCTCTGCGGGGCCGGCCGCTCCACCGGTACTAACAGGCTTTGGCCGGTGTCTCCCGCCAACCTTTTTTTTTTTTTTTTAAATCTGTCTCTCTCTCCAAGAAAAATTGATTAGCATAATTAAAAACATCTCCTTGGAGAATGGCGGGAAGAATTTCTGACCGTGAACGTGTATCTGTGGCTGTACCTCATGGCTGCCGTCTTTGAACTGCACATTTGTTTTTCCTTTTTGGGGTCACACCTGGCGATGCACAGGGGTTCCTCCTGGCTCTGCACTCAGGAATTACCCCTGGCGGTGCTCAGGGGACCCTATGGGATGCTGGGAATCGAACCCGGGTCAGCCACGTGCAAGGCAAACACCCTTCCTGCTGTACTAACGTTCCAGCCCCAAACTGCACGTTTTTCTTTGTTTCTGACGCCACCCGGCAGCGACTCCCAGTTGGGTGACGGGCTCGGGAGCCGGTGCCGCTGTGCGCGCTGCCCCGTCCAGCTGTCCCCAGCCACCCTGGCCCTCTGGTGCGCGGGAAGGGCGGCAGGACGTCTCTCGTTCCCCAGGTACGGCTTGTACAGCTCCCCGTTCGACCCGGTGCTCTTTGACCTGGAGATGAACGGCTCTTCCTGGAAGAACGTGGCCAACAACAGCGTCGGGGGCCAGTCGGACGAGATCGACTTCTCCGACGTCCTCTCAGGTAGCTGGTTTGGGGAGCGGGCCCCGGGCCCCACAGCGGTTCCTGCCGCCTGCCCCAGACGGCGCCGTCTCCAGGGGCTCACGTGCCTGCCGGCGTCACACCTGCCATTCCTGCAGCCGTTCACTTTCCTTTCTTACCTCCACCCCCAACAAAACAGGTCGATTTTGAAGCTACTGTAGATTTGGTTTTCCTTTGGCTCTCATTGCGTGTCCGTAAATCACCCATCGCCATGTCAAACCTTTCACGTGACTGCTGTCCCCTTCCTAGTTCTATTTTTGTGCCTCTGCTATAAAGTAAAAAACGCTTGCTGCGTATTCCAGAACGCGAAGTAGCGTCTGCGCAGGAAGGAAGGGGTTTCTGCTGTACAATCACATGCTCCCGCAGGCTTGGCTGCATTTTTCTGGAGCGTTAGATATTTACAGATGACATTAAGCTGTGACTTTGTAAGCTTATTTGTAAAGATAGGCTGGAGCGATAGCACAGGGGTAGGGTGTTTGCCTTGCATGTGGCCGACCTGTGTTCGATTCCTCCGCCCCTCTCGGAGAGCCCGGCAAGCTACCGAGAGTATCACGCCCGCATGGCAAAGTCCGGCAAGCTACCCGGGGCGTATTGGATATGCCAAAAAATAGTAACAATAAGTCTCACGATAAGAGATGTTACTGGTGCCCACTCAAACAAATTGATGAGCAACGGGATGACAGTGACAGTGACAGTAAAATAATCACCATTTAGACATGTTTTGGAAATTATTTCCCGTTTTGTTTATTTTAGAATATATTATGGATTGTGAAAAAATTACGAAAATGTGAATTTCTGTCAAGTACCTCAGCTCTGCCCGGGCCTTTTCCTAGGCTGTTCCCGCACACTTGGCCCGCGCACTCACCTGCCGTATCGCCCGTGCGCGCCGTTCATGGTCCATGGTCCGGGTGTACGCGCTTCCGTGACGGCTCCTTGCCTTTTCATGGTCTCCGCTGCTGCCGTAGGCCTCAGTCCCCCGTGTCTGTCCGAGAGGCTCGGCACTTCCGAGTGGTTCTGGTGGGGCTTGTGAGATGTTGGCAGAGTGGAGTGATCATGGTGGCAATAGAAGACCAGCCTAGGACAGTGACCGGATAAAAACGGCTTCACACATTGCCCTGAATACCCGGGAGAAAGGGCCTCCGTGCCAGGCTCGGAGCCTTCCAAGGGATGCGTTGGCATTTTATCCTTAGCACTCAGCGCTCTGTCAAGTTTGGCGTCACTGGCACGAGACCGGAATCTGAATGTCCTCCTGGGACCCATCTTTCTCACGGAGACCATCACCGGGGCTTACCTGGTTTCTCTCCGTGCATATCCCGCACCTTACCCCTCACCAAGCCTCCCATGAGTGCAGGATGACTGGCTGGACCAGTTTCCATAAAGCCACGCTGCAGTAATAGCTTTCTTAACTTTCCCCGCATTTGTTCTTATATTCCCCACATTGACATGAGTTGTGTGGATTTTTTTTTTTTTTAAATTTTCTTTTTTAGTGGAGTGAGATATTTTTGTTACTGTTTTTATTTTGGCCGACATTTTGGTACTTTGGCTAATTCCAGTGCAGTATTTGAATTGTTTTTATGGATTACTCAGAACTGTTAATTATGTTAATGCAATAAAATATGTGCTTATTTCACTTACAAACGTTTTTTGGGGGGTGCACTTAGCAGTGCGCAGACTTAGGGGTCACTCTTGGTAGGGCTTGTGCCAGGGATCCAAACTTGGTTGGGATCCAAACAGGTCTACACACTCGACTGTCTTTTCGGCCCCATTTCAGATGTTCTTGATCACTTAGTTACACGGAGTTCTAACTGCACGAGTACTTTGTTTAATTTTTCATTGTTGTAATATTTTATGCGCCTATTTTTTTTTTTTTTTTTTTGCTTTTTGGGTCACACCCGGCAATGCACATGGGTCACTCCTGGCTCTGCACTCAGGAATTACCCCTGGCGGTGCTCAGGGGACCATATGGGATGCTGGGATGAACCCGGGTCGGCTGCGTGCAAGGCAAATGCCCTACCTGCTGTGCTATCGCTCCAGCCCCTATGCGCCTATGTCTTAAGGGGATAATTGAACCCACCCTAAGTTCTTCTCGGGACACCAACTGTGCCTGGGAGTGTCCGAGTCCCCGCAGTGCAGTTCACGCGGCTCATCTTCCTTTCCTAACCTTAGGCCTTTGTTTTCTTGTTTGTTTTTGAGCCGTGAGGTGCTCAGGCTTACTCCAGGCTCTGTGCTCAGGGATCACTCCTGGTGGGCTTGGGACCCAATGGGACAGTGGGATCAGGTCAACCTCATGCAAGGCAAGTGCCCTACCCACTGTGCTATCACTCTGGCCGCCCATAACCATATTTCTGAGCGTGCATCATCTTTTAGCTGTGTGGTAACATGATGGAAGGCAGGCGTAAAGCACTTGCTATATGCTGAAGTACTGTTGTCACTTCAAGGAATCTAAAGACAGCAAGACTTGTGTACTTACTCAAGGTGTCACTGTCATCCCGTTGCTCATCGATTTGTTTGAGCGGGCACCAGTAACGTCTCATTGAGAGACTTATTGTTACTATTTTTGACATATTCAATATGCACGGGTACCTTGCCAGGCTCTGCCGTGAGGGCTCGATATTCTCGGTAGCTTGCTGGGCTCTCGGAGAGGGCCGGAGGAATCGAACACGGGTCGGCCGTGTGAAAGGCGAATGCCCAACCTCTGTGCTATCGCTCCATCCTTACTCAAGGTGTACTCTGATTTAATGGAATACAACTTTTTGATTGGGGTTGGCTTTTGGGCCACACCCGGTGGTGCTCAGGGCTTGATCCAGGTTCTGCGGGGCTGGGAGGGCATTTTTGGTGCGGGGGAGCAGCCCTGGGTTGGCTGCGTGCAAGGCGCGCTCCTTGCCCCTGTGCTGTTGCTCCAGTTCCAAAGCACAGAATTTTAGAAAATGAGATTATGTTGACTTAAGTTTGGTTACTGGGCAGGCATTGCCTCTGAATCATGTAGCAGGTTTATCCATCCAATGCATCCAATTCATAGTATTTTACCAGTTTTAAAAATAAAGCTTTAAAAAAAAAATTAGAACTTTGGAAAATTTGTTCTTCACTGGGGCTGGAGCCATAGCACAGCGGGTAGGGCATTTGCCTTGTGCGCGGCCGACCTGGGTTCGATTCCTCCGCCCCTCTCGGAGAGAACGGCAAGCTACCGAGAGTATCCCGCCCGCACGCCAGAGCCTGGCAAGCTCCCCGTGGCGTATTCGATATGCCAAACACAGTAGCAACAACTCTCACCGTGGAGACGTTACAATGTTGGAAACGCGAGCGTCTGAGGCTGTGTGTCGTGGGCTCGGGCTCGCTGGACTTTATTGCAGAGCTTGGGAAGCAGCTTTGCTGCCCCCAGACACCCCCTAACGCTCGTCTCCCCCCCAGGGACTGGCAAGGGCAGCAGCTGCGCGGCCGCCGAGGGCAGCTTCACGTCGCTCACCGGCCTGCTCGAGGTGGAGCCACTGCACTTCACCTGTGTGTCAACTAGTGACGGGACCCGCATAGAGAGGGATGACGCAAGTACGTTCACGGGTATAGGCGCTTTCCTTACTTCTCACCTGGCCGTGCGCGAGAAAGTTCTAGATAGCTTCTAAGTAAATGTTGCAGACCAACATTGATGCCTGTTCTGTCGTCTGCTATAATAAGAGAAAACTTAATGCTGTGTTACATGGTTTAATAATATAACTGTTTATAAAATGTTATGGAAATGTATTAATGTTATAGATTAATGTGATAAATGTTTCTCTGCTGTCATGCTAAATAGAAGTTTGTTTCCTGAGGCATTTTAGATTACAGAAATTATCCTATTTAAAATGTGTGCTCAGAGGGTTTCTCTCCCTGTGAACGGCTGTCTCCTGTCCCCTTGTTTGTTTTTTTTTTTTGCTTTTTGGGTCACACCCAGCAATGTTCAGGGGTTACTCCTGGCTTTGCACTCAGGAATTGCTCCTGGCAGTGCTTTGGGGACCATATGGGATGCCGGGGATCGAACCCGGGTCGGCCGTGTGCAAGGCAAACGCCCTACCTGCTGTGCTATCGCTCCGGCCCCCCCCTTGTTTTTTACTTTGTTTTTGGGGCCACTTGGAGTGGAGCTGTGGGGCGGGTGCCCACGGCCACGCCTGGCTCCGGTGACCAGGAGACTCCTGGTCCTTCCCCGACCCGCAGCTCGGTTGTCAGTCCCAGGGGTCACACGGGGGCCGTAGGTCCTCTGGGTCTTTGTGTACATTTTTAGAATTCTCTTAATTTGGAAATGCTCGAGCTTACTGGAATTAGAGGCCCTTTCCCGAGCAGTGTCGGGCTGGAATTCCTTGCACTTCCCGCTAACATCCTGAGACTGGAGGTGCGGCCCGTGGCCGGGGGCCGAGGGGTTCGAGCGCCTTGCGGATTCCTGTCGGGCGCCGGCGCGGCCGGTGAGCAGAGCTCCGGCTCGCCTGCGGCCCAGAGGGGGTTGAGGTGGGGGCCGGGGTCACAGTGCCCCCAGCACGGCCATGCGCGGCCACGAACCAAAAGAAATATTTGCACTTGAAAACTTACACTTTGGACTGTTAGTTAGGAATTGATTTTGTGTGTCTTATTCTCACTGTTTATATGGAAGGATTTATGTTAATTTGCAAGTACTTTTTTTTTTTTTTTTTTTTTTTTTTGCTTTTTGGGTCACACCTGGCGATGCACAGGGATCACTCCTACCCGCTGTGCTATCGCTCCAGCCTTGCAAGTACTTTTTTTTTTTTTTGCCTTCTTTTCTTATTTTGCTTTTTTTGCGTTTCACACCTGGAAGTGCTCAGGGGTTTACTCTGGGCTCTGCACTCGAGAATTACTCCTGGCGGTGCTCAGGGCTGGGGATTGTGCCCAGGGCAGCCGCCTGCAAGGCAAACACCCCGCCCCTGTACTGTCACGCCCACGCCCAGCCCTGTTTGCAGGTACCTCTGTTTGGCACACGTGAATTCCAGTAGTTAGAGTTAAGAATGTTGATGTTTGTTTCAAACTCTAGGTCCCGACTGGTAATGTAGCATGCTGGGTGCTGGTCTTGCACGTAGTCAGCCTGAGTTCAGGCCTCAGCACCCGGGTAGTCCCTGAGCACAGAGCCAGGGGGAAGCCTTGAGCACTGCAGGGTGTGGCCCCAAGCCCCAGAATAAAACAGCAGCAACCCTCGATTCCATGATGGCTTGGCTTCGAGAATCCTGTTGTCAGGATGAGGCGGTCTTACGGTCTTGTTTTCCTCAGCAGCTGTGGGGCTTTCTTGAGAAGCCGGGGGACGTTGAAGGGCCCCATGCCTGCCCGGGGGCCCTCGCGGGCGGCGCTGGCTGTGGCACGCTCTCTCCGGGCCCCATTGCAAAGGTTTTCGTGTTTCCCCTCACTGTGTTCTGCTGTGATTGTCGCAGTCTGTCTGTGGGTCCGGGCGGCTGCCTGCCCTCAGCTCTCCTCCAGACACCGCCTCTGTCTGCGGGCTTCCCCCGTGCAGGAAAACTCGCAGCTGGGTTTTATATTTTTTATTTATTTTTTTGCTTTTTGGGTCACACCCGGCGATGCACAGGGGTTACTCTGCACTTAGGAATTACCCCTGGCGGTGTTATTACCCCTGGCGGTGGGGGACTATATGGGATGCTGGGACTCGAACCCGGGTCAGCCGTGTGCAAGGTAAATGCCCTCCCCGCTGTGCCATCGCTCTGGCCCCTCAGCAATGTTTTTAGAAACTCACACACATCCTCGAGGCCCTACTCGAACCTCCTCGTGGAGCCCTGGGCCCCTCAAACACTGTGGCCCAAGCGTCCCCCTCGTCGTCTTCGGGCGTCCCCCCCGCTGACGATGAGACTGCTGTGCCCAGCGCAGCTGCCGTGTCGTCTCTCTGCGCCCGTTGCTCACCGCGGTCTCTTCTCTCCCCTGTCTCCCGCCAGTGAGCTCCTTCGGGGTCACTCCTGCAGTAGGTGGACTGTCATCGGGGACGGTCGGGGAGGCCTCCACGGCCCTGACGTCAGCAGCCCAGGTAGCTTTGCAGTCTCTCTCTCATGCAATGGCTTCAGCCGAGCAACAGCTGCAGGTGCTGCAAGAGAAACAGCAGCAGCTTTTGAAGCTTCAGCAACAGGTTGGAGGCCCTTTGGCTCTTTGTTCATGCGAGAAAGTGCTATAGACAGGACCGTTATTGTCATAAAGGAAAGTAGGTTGATCGGTCTGAGCTAATCATTTTCTACAGAAATTGAGGTAATGTCTTGGTGCTATCGTTAAATTAAAAATATATATATAAATTGATTTTGTTTGCACTGTCTGAATCAAAATGGGAATCTAAAATGGTGATTGTTTCTGGCAGCCTTGTTGGTCAATCCATTCTTCGTTTAAATCCTCTTGACTTCATAGTTTCTAGATAGGATTTACTGTTTTAACGTGGACTGAACTTCCGTTTTAAGACCCGTAATTAACGTGAGTTTGCAACTAGGAGCAATGCTTTAGACTTTCGATGGGGCCTTAAAGGCCAGCCCGTTGCATTCGCCGGGCGTCCCTCTCCCGTTGTTCCCCCTTTACATTGCAGTGTGATTCGTTCTCACGTTTGCTTTGATAGAGCCCTAGTTTTCAAATGTAATGAACTTAGTGAAGTCTGTTCAGCAAAGAAACTCTGCATTCTTAAGCCAGGCTTTTGACATATTGTCATTGACGTAACTGGAATACAGTAAACGCTGTTTGTCTCTGACATAGATGCCCTCGTGGCGTCGGGAGGCAGGGTCAGCCTACATGTGCTGCTTTGAACTCCTTCCACAGAAAGCGAAGCTGGAAGCCAAGTTACACCAGACGACGGCGGCCGCGGCGGCTGCTCCGACGTCCAGCGTGCCCACCGTGGGGTCCGTCCACGCCTCTGTGCCTTCCCACCCTGGGGCAGCCCCGGGCTTCTTCATTCACCCGTCAGATGTGATTCCACCCACTCCCAAAACAACGCCGCTGTTCATGACCCCGCCGCTCACGCCCCCCAACGAGGCGGTGTCCGTGGTCATCAACGCCGAGCTCGCCCAGCTCTTCCCCGGCTCCGTCATCGACCCTCCGGCCGTCAGCCTCGCCGCCCAGAACAAGAATTCCAACAAGTCCAGAATGGTAACGCCCTGCAGTCGAGGCCTCTGCTCGCTCCAGACCCGGAGACATGTCGGTCTGTTTGGGGCTGCTCTGCAGTGCCCAGGGCTTGCCCCTGACGGTGCCCGAGGGACCAATGCCAGTCCCGGGGGACAAGCCCAGTCTCCTGCCCACAAGGCCAGGACCGTGACCGGGTCTCTCTGCAGCCAAAGTGTTTTCATGACTAAAAGGAAATTGTATTACAACTTCGTGAGGCAAATCTCTCTGTCCGTTATGAGATGTTGCAGAGTATTACAATACGTGATGATGAGGTTTTTTTTATTTTTTATTTTTTAATATTTTTTTTGCTTTTTTTGGGTCACACCTGGTGATGCTCAGGGGTTCCTCCTGGCTTTGCACTCAAGAGTTACTCCTGGCAGTGCTCGGGAGTCATGTGGGATGGCAGGGGTCGAACCCGCGGTGGCCGTGTGCAAGGCACACGCCCTCCCTGCTCTGCTGTCACTTCGGCCCAGTGATAAGTTTTTCTTGATGCAGTACTGACGTCGAGTTGTGATTTTTCCTTCCTTAGAATCCACTTGGTTCTGGCCTCGCCCTCGCGATTTCTCACGCTTCGCACTTCCTGCAGCCTCCGCCTCACCAGTCCATCATCATCGAGCGGATGCACTCAGGTAACCGCACTTCTGTAAGCGGCAGGCCTTGTTTCCGGGCCTGTTCCTAGTGGGGCTCTCGGGGGTCAGCCCTGGCCCCACCCCAACGGGGCAAGCCTGCTCCGAGTACGCAGCCTCCCCACTAGCCCTGCCAGCTACTGGACGAGAGGATTTTCTACAAGTCTGCACGTAACTGACACTTGTTCCCGACCGAGAAGTGTTACTAAGAAGTAGCCCTCTGAAAGGCCACCTGTGACCTTTCAGAAGCCCAGCGGTGGCCTGTGGCTCAGTGGGTTCGGGAGTTGGATCCGCGCAGGAATCTCCTCCGTGTGCCTGACCAGAGGGAGCGTCCGCGCCCAGTGTAGCCCGAGAGCGGATCTGGCTTCGAACCTTTTCTACTCCTGGCGATGCTCGGGGTGCCGGGGATCGAACCTGGGTTAGCCGCCATGCAAAACAAGCGAGCTCCCCACTGCACCATGGCTCCGGCCCCTGTAGTCGGTTTTAATCTCGAAACCCTGCTGTTCTGGGCTTCGGCAATGCCCGGTTCCTGGGCATGTCTGCTGGGGGAAGTGCTGTGGATTGATGCATACTCCCTCTCTCCCTCCCTCCCTCCCTTCCTCCCGCCCTCCCGCCTTTCTTCCCTTTTTCTGATTTGCTTTGGGGCCACGCATTGCAGTGCTCAGGAGTTACTCCTGGCTCTGTGCTCATGACTCCCTCTTGAGGAGCTTGGGGGACCATAGGGGGTGCCGGGGATCGAATATGGGTGCAGGGGACGCACCCCACCTACTGTGCGATCAATGTCCCTGATTTTTTTTTTCTCTAATTTTATTATTCTCTGAAAGTGGCCGTGGTGCATGAGGCTTGGGTTCTTGTCTCATCGTCTCTGTTTCGGGAAACCCGGTAGTGGTCTTGGTGCTCCTCCCTTGGGAATAGGACTGGCTGCAGGAGTGTAGACGCTGGTAGCGGCAATCTTGGTTCCCTTCCTGTCTGCAGCGTGACAGACAGCCCACAGCTGCGTCTCCCGCGCGCTCACACCCTCCTCAGCCTCCTGCTATGAGCGCCCCTCCAGCCCAGCGTCAGGCAGGGTAGTGATTGCGCTTGGTCGCTCTGTTCAGGAGGGGCTTGGGTGTCCCTGGGAGAAGGAAACGCTGATTCGGGGAGGTCTTTGGTGATGTTCGAGACAGTGATCTTAGCTCTTGGCCCGGTGTAAGTCGGAGCTTCATCATAGCACACCGAATAGTAGGTACCACTGGAAACATTTCCGTTAGTGGCTTTCATTGTTTTAAATTAACTGTCATGTACAGTCGTGTTTGCCTTCAGAAAAGCAGTGTATTTTTTACTACTGCAGACACAAAGTATATAAATAAGACTGGTGTGGGGCTGGAGAGATAGCACAGCGGGTAGGGCGTTTGCTTTGCACGCAGCCGACCCGGGTTCAAATCCCAGCATCCCATATGGTCCCCTGAGCACCGCCAGGGGTAATTCCTGAGTGCAGAGCCAGGAGTAACCCCTGTGCATGGCCGGGTGTGACCCAAAAAAAGCAAAAAAAAAAAAAAAAAAGACTGGTGAGGTTCATTGATTTCTATTTGATAAGCCATACCATAGCAAGTTGATTTCATCTTTTTTTTTTTTTTCTTTTTGGGTCACACCCAGCCATGCACAAGGGTTACTCCTGGCTCTGCTCTCAGGAATTACTCCTGGTGGTGCTCAGGGGACCATATGAGATGCTGGGATTTGAACCTGGGTTGGCCGCATGCAAGGCAAAGGCCCTACTCACTGTGCTATAGCTCTACCCCCTGATTTCATCTTTTAGATTGGGTGACCCAGATAATTCTTTTTAATTTTTAATTTTTTGCTTTTTGGGTCATACCTGGCTGTCCTGGGGACCATGTGGGATGCCAGGGATCAAACCTGGGTCTCCTGCCCCATAGTTCTTACGTATGTCTTTTGCTTAATCCGTGACTCGTTTTGGCAAACACGTTCTCTTCTTCTCGTAGGAGCGAGGAGGTTTGTGACCTTGGACTTTGGCAAACCAATCCTGTTGACAGACGTTTTAATTCCCACGTGTGGAGATTTGGCTTCTTTGTCTATTGACATTTGGACATTGGGAGAAGAGGTGGACGGGCGGCGTCTGGTGGTGGCCACGGACATCAGCACGCACTCGCTGATCCTGCACGACCTGATCCCCCCACCTGTCTGCAGATTCATGAAAGTAAATCCATGAGCAAATAATCAGATAAACCAAAAGGCCACCGTACCCTTGAATACCCACTGCTTAAAGTTGTTCTTGGGCCTACCTCCCTCTTCATTTTCCGATTTCAGATCACCGTCATCGGACGCTACGGAAGCACCAACGCCAGAGCCAAAATCCCACTAGGGTTCTACTACGGCCACACCTACATCCTGCCGTGGGAGAGCGAGCTGAAGCTGATGCACGACCCTCTGCGGGGCGACGGGGAGTCCGCGCACCAGCCCGAGATCGACCAGCACCTGGCCATGATGGCGGCTCTGCAGGAGGACATCCAGTGCCGGTCAGTCGGCCTCCCCCGGCCTTTCTCTCGCCCGTCAGATACCTGCCCAGGGCGCGTGGGAGGAAGCGGGACACTGGCACGGCAGGGACTCCAGCGCCCCGAGCCACGGGCAGGGAGCTCTTCAGTGCTGGCGACGCACTTGACACTTACGGGTTCACGGTGCCACTCCCGGGGACTGGCCCGGACGTGGCCCTGGAAGTGTGGGGCTCGGGCCTGCGTCAGCGGGGGGTGGGGAGGGGAGACTTGGGGTGCAGGTGTTAGAGATTTCACGTGTAGTGCGTGTCCTAAAGGTGTTGGCTCTTTTTTGTATTACTTGTTCTACGAAAGGAAGCATACACAAGGGCTACATATATAGACAAACTTTCATAACGTCTTTCTTAACCGGAAACAGTCTCTTTAGAAGAATCTGATCCTCTGTAAGTGAAGGTTATATATAGAGGTGACAGTGGCTGCTCTTCTGGTTTCGAATCGTGTCGAGAATGCACTGTCAGATTTCACTACACCCCGGAGACCTGCTTGCACTCAAGTTTCTGCTCACCTGCTAAGAGTGTGATGTCCCGACCTCCCTCTGCAGATGGTCGGGAAATGCACACACGCGGATGCTTTTCCTCCTCAGCTCACTGTGTTTCTAGAAGCATCACGGAACATCTAACATTTTATCGTCCTTTCATACCTGGAGCTGGTGAAATGTGTTTGCAGATGCAGTTGTTAGTTCCCACGTTTACCGTTTTAATCATCTTCAGTTTTTCGGTTGTTACACGCAGGGGTGTGTCGTGGAAACCGGTATGCAGGGTTGACATGTACTTTTCTTACTTACAGGTACAACTTGGCCTGTCATCGATTGGAAACGCTGCTGCAGAGCATCGATCTGCCGCCCCTCAACAGTGCGAACAACGCCCAGTACTTCCTGCGCAAGCCGGACAAGGCGGTGGAGGAGGACAGCAGGGTCTTCTCCGCCTACCAGGACTGCATTCAGCTCCAGCTGCAGCTCAACCTGGCCCACCACGCCGTGCAGCGGCTGCGCGTGGCCCTGGGCGCCAGCCGAAAGACGCTGTGTGAGGCCTCGGACCCCGAAGACGTGATCCAGGCGTCGTCCACGGAGCAGCTCCGCACCGTGGTCAGATACCTGCTGGACACCCTGCTCAGCCTCCTGCACTCCTCGAACGGTTTGTGTCCTGCCCTGCCCGGCTCTCGCGTGGCTTGTGTTTCAGCAGTTGTCAGGGCTGCTCCTGGCTCTGTGCTCAGCTGTCCCTCCTTGGTGGCTCAGGGACCGTGGAGGGGACAGTCATCATACCCAGGTGGTTTTGTTCAAGACAGGTGCCCTGTATCCTGTTAGCTTTCTGCCCCCCTGCTACTGCTTAGGTTATTTCGGGCTCTTCGGGGCCTTGTCTGGTGGGGCTCAGGCCTGCTCCTGACTTTGTTCTCAGAGCCCCTCCTGGCGAATGTTCCCATTGTGGGCAGGACAGTGCCTCGACCCCCTCGCTTGGCTCCCGAGAAACTCCGGAAACCCTCGGAGACCCGAAAGCCAGCTGCTCCTTTCTCCCCCTGGCGCCACATAGAGTAGAACTGGGTTAAGTGTGTCTTCATGATTCCAGCTGTCGGCCTCTCCCCCCTCTGTGCTGGGGAGGGACCCCCGGCCTCACCGGAGGCACGCTTCCCTGCCCCGAGCCCGGCCGGGGAACTAGGGACAGAAGCGCCGGGACCTCGGCGCGAGACGAGGCCAGCGCACGGTCAAACAGGAAGGCTTACTGTCTGCTTTCTCGTAATAGGACACTCTGTTCCTGCAGTTTTGCAGAGCACGTTTCACGCCCAGGCCTGCGAAGAGCTTTTTAAACACCTGTGCATCAGCGGGACCCCGAAGATCCGCTTGCACACCGGGCTCTTACTCGTTCAGCTCTGTGGTGGCGAGAGGTGGTGGGGGCAGTTCCTTTCCAATGTTCTCCAGGAGTTGTACAATTCCGAGCAGCTCCTCATCTTCCCACAGGACAGGTAGGTCCGAAAAGAGTGCCATGGTCTGTTAGTGGTGGCTTGTACTTCTGCTAGTCACGATTCAGGTTTCAGAAGCGCGTGTGTGTGTGTGTGTGTGTGTGTGTGTGTGCGCGCGCGTGTGTGCGTGTGTATGTGTCGTGTGTGTATAGAGTGGAGGTATAGATAAGCTGTATGTTTTTGTGGATTTGGGAGAGAGAGAGAGTGTGAGTGTGTGTGTGTGTGTGTGTGTGTGTTGAGTGAAGGTATAGATAAGCCATATGTCTTTGTGGATTTGGGTATTGCTCTTTGAAGGACATGGAAGAAATAAGCACATTATTTTTAGGGGTGGTGCTCAGAGATCATTCCTGGACGGTCCAGGGCTCTGGGGGGGCCAGGGTTCGAGCCCTGGTCAGCTGCATGCAAGGCACATGCCTCCCTACCTGTTGTACTATTGCTCTGGCCCCAACTAAAGTTCATTCTTTCGGGGCCGGAGCGATAGCACAGTGGGTAGGGCGTTTGCCTTGCACGCGGCCGACCCGGGTTCGATCCCCGGCATCCCATATGGTCCCCCAAGCACCGCCAGGAGTAATTCCTGAGTGCAGAGCCAGGAGTAACCCCTGTGCATCGCCAGGTGTGACCCAAAAAGCAAAAAACAAAAAAACAAAAAAATAAAGTTTATTCTTTCATTTCCTAATTGAGTTTCATAGTTCACAAATTCGTGTTTAAAAATATTTATCAGGTCGTGTCACTTGATGTGCTCAAGTGGAGTTTCTAAGGCTAACATAGAGTTAGGTAATGTATGCAGTCGTGTCAACACGAAGTGGTGTTAGCATCTTACTTTCAGAAAAGAATCTTGCTAAGAACCAGATTTTCTGTTACAGCACTATGAAGTTTGTTATGCAGAATTTTAAGTAAATTATTTTAAAATTTATATAATTCAGCTTATTCATATTGGGTGTTTATTTTTTCATTTGTAGGGTCTTTATGTTACTTTCTTGCATTGGTCAAAGATCACTTAGTAACAGTGGAGTACTAGAAAGTTTACTGAATCTCCTGGATAATCTATTGTCTCCTCTTCAACCACAGTTACCCATGCATCGGAGGACAGAAGGTATTTACAAGTGACCTTAAAGAAATACGATTCTTTCACATATTCTTCCATATAAAGTAATCTGAAATAGTTTGGTTTTTTTTTTTTTGGTGTCCTTATGAAAACTTTTTATTAGCATCATTTTTTTTTAATTTAACTTTTTATTAAATCACCATGTGGAGAGTTACAAAGTTCTCAGGTTTATGTCTCAGTTATACAATACTCAAACACCCATCCCTTCACCAGTGCCCATATTCCACCACCAAAAACCCCACTGTACCCCCCGCCCCCACCCTCTACCCCCTACTGTATTACTAATGAATTTCACTTCATTTTCTCTTTACCTTGATTACCTTCCATATTTCACTACAAAACTCACTATAGTTGTTGGAGTTTCCACCCAAGAGAGACAGACCTACTACCAAGGAAGCATTTGATAATTAATTTTCCATTGCTGGAGATGAAGATATATGTAGCCCCACTGCTACAAGTACATAACTCTTCTTTTATTTTTTTTTCCTTTTTCCTTTTCCCTTTTTTTTTTTTCCCGTCATCCCCCTTCCCGCGCCTCATAGTATGGTGTACGCCATGCCGCATCAGCCAGCGTGGGGCTTTTGCTTAGTTCACAGTCCAGAGAGGTGGCTGCTACATTAATAACCTTCAATATTTAAACAAAAACTTACTGTTATTATTTGGAGTTCCCCCCCCAAGTCATACCTGTTCAAAAGGAACCATTTCACATTGCTGACAATTATAAATGTTAAGTCACGCGGACGCAACAGCGTCCTTGCAGTTTTGGATTTCTGTATAAAGTCCAGGGAAAATTCTGCCAGAAATCGCATAGCCCAGCTCACAGTCCCAGTGCATTGCTGTTCTGGGGACATGGTTGGGAGCACTTGCTGGGTGCAGAAGTCATCCATCTGGCTCCGGATGTTGGGCGTTCAGCAGCAGAGCGGCCGTGCGAACGCATGGCCACCCGGTTCGAATCCCGGCGGAGCGTGAGCCAGAGCCGGTGCCAGCCCCAGCCCGCGACTTCCCAAGTGTCCCGCTGTTCAAGTTCAAAACACATTTTTTTTTTCTTTCCCGAGCCACCAAGTTCATACCTGTTGAAATAGTTTTTCTTCTGTTTTCGGAGTAGAGATCTGTTGACCACACCTTGTGGTACTTGGGGGCTATTCCTGTCTTTGTTCTCAGAAGTGACCTGGCAGTTCTGGGGGGCGGGGGTCCTTGTGTAGGACCCCTGTAAGCCAAAGAACCCTGTACTTTGTTCCTGCCCTGATGGAATGCATACTTTACTATTGCTGCTCATTTTCTGATTATTTTTTTTTAATGACAAAGACTTCAAAATGACAGTATTTGATTGTCATCATAATTACTAATTTTTACTCTAAAATACTTTATGCTTGGTTTTGGGGCCTCATTCAGCAATGCTTAGAGGAGCTCCTCGGGGATTGTGAGGACCAGGTGGTGTCAGGAATTGAACTTGGCCTCCTCCCTGCGAAGATGCCCAGTGAGCTCTCTCGGGCCTGATCGTCATCTTTTGAATTTATCCTCTTATTTTTTAAAAATTGAAATTGAAAATTATTGTGATATTTTTCGGTACTTCTTGGTTTAAATCAAGTTTGTGTTTATGTTCAAACTTTAAGTAATCATTGTTGTTTTGATTATTGACAAGTTTTCTTGGAGTAGGTTACTGGAATAAAAATGGTATATTTTTTAAGATGTAATTTCATCTTTATAAAGTTGTTCATGATGATTTATTGCATTCAGGATTCCAACACCAACCCTACCACCATTGCACCTTCCCACCATTGTTATCTCCAATTTTCCCAACCACAGCCCACGTCTGCCCCAATTACAGGCTGTAAATTATTAATTTGTATTGCTTGTTATGAATAATGCACTAAAAATGATCAAAAAAGGTTTCCTTAGAAGAAAGTATGTGAAGATTGTTGTCTCACCCTGGAGCACTAAGCCCTTGTACTAGAGATTACTCACATAATGTTACAGGCTAAGCCTGTGTGTGAATATTTTCTTAACCAAGAGTGGTTCCCTTCTGCGTTACATCCCATCCAATGTGGCTGCTCCTCCTGATGTGTCAGTGGGGGTAGGGCGTGAGATGTCGCTCCAGGAATTCTAAAATTTGGAATGGGGTGAAACGGCTGGAATTAAATTTTTAACTGGATGGTGGCTTTGGGGTCCGGAGGCATCTCTGCAGCATGTTGATGTCTCTTAAGACGTTTTTTATGAGTCTCTAGATCATGGTTAATGAGCTTATTTGGCACCAGAGGCAGTTCATGGGTGTGACTGCGAGGCTCCTGGAAGAACGGGGGCTGGGGGGAGGGAGCCCATCTGCTACTCTGTGACAGCCTGGAGATTTTGGTCAACAAACATGCATACCTAGTTTCTTCAGCAGATGCACTTCTGGAGATTCAGCCTTGCGCAGGCTCTGGAGGCATCTGTGCGTTTGTTGATCTCTTTTGAGATTGATTTATGAGTCTTGGCTGGATAATGAGCTTCTGTTAAACATCTTAAAACTCAGCCTTGTATGACTAACACTAGCACTTTATACCTTTATACCTATACTCATACCCTTTTTTGCCTGGTTCACAAGTTACCTGTTAATTTCAACTCCACAAGTACTATGTAGAATGTACCAGGAGGAATTTCTTGTCCATTATTTCCAGGGTTACTCAGTTCATGGGTGTCGGTTTCAGTTTTGGTGCTTATCATAGATATTAGTGTCAATAATGCGTTGTTTTTGGATTCATGAAATGTTGGACGCAATTTATCAGATGTCATTCAAATGCGGCGTCATCTGACCCTCCCGCCTGTCCCTTGTCGCCTCTGCATAGGTGTGCTGGACATCCCCATGATCAGCTGGGTGGTCATGCTGGTCTCCAGGCTGCTCGACTACGTGGCAACTGTTGAAGATGAAGCAGCTGCTGCAAAGAAACCCTCGAGTGGTAAAGACAGGGAGAGGTTCGTGACAGGTGAGAGCCTCACAGCCTTGCGGTGGGTGTCAAGTGAATGACTCATGTCAGGTGTGAATTTTCTACGCGTTTGAGAATAGAACCAGCTCGTGAAAGTCTCCCTGGACAAGGCCATGGGTTTGGTCAAAGCACTTGACCCCTCGGCACAGTCGTGTCTTGAAGGGTGGCACCTTTGCTCATGTGACACAAGGAAACGGACATGCAGGAAAAGGGACGGGACTCCTGGGAGTGTCCTTGAAGTTATTACTATACCGTGACGCTCTCTTTACCATTTCCACGCACTAATTAGATGCTGGTGGCCTTGGAGGGGGGAGGAGAGGGTTGAATCCTCAGGCAGTGCTCCGGTGGATGAGGGCCAATTCCTGTGAATTCTGCCCACCCGGGCCCAGCCTGTGCAGCTGAGCCGGGTCTCTGGGCAGTGCCCACGGGTCCGTGTTGGTCTGAAGTTGGAGCTCAAGGTCCTGGGGCGGCCCTGACAGAGTTCTCTCCTCTCCCCTTAAGGTGGCAGTTACGCTGAGAGAAATGCTCAGATTAATTTGACGTGAAACATAAATATTATAAATATGATCGAGATTCTAGTATTTTTCTAAAATCCCTTATTTTAGGTGAATCAGTTCGTGATGGTGTATTATAGATGGTCTGGTGAATCTCAAGTGCACATTTGCCTGGTGTGTGTGTGTGTGTGTTTGTGTGTGTGTGTGTGTACTCTGTCTTTGGTCCACTTTACTGTTACATGGCAATAGGATATGCGAGGAAATACAGCTGTGACTAACGTTGTAATGAACTTATCAGAAGCCTTTATTTTTTATTATCCAGTTACTGTCGAGCCAGAGAAGTGGAGCAGCTTTGGGGCGAGGGGCGGGTCTGAGTTGAACCTTGAACCCCTGTGGCGTGGGCAGAGGGTGCTCTGGCCCTGAGCCGCATCCCTGCTGTGTGCTTGGATGACTTGGACTAATCTGAGCCAGTTAGACACGTGGAGGGAGGGTGGATGTGTTCAGGAGACGTGAACAAAGACATGTCTTTGCCTTGAGCATGCATGAGTAGAATGGGCTCAGTGTAGTATGTTGGGCTTGAAATTTGTTGAAGAACGACACTTAAGCACAGTACACACGGGTTTTGGACTACTTCCCCTCCTTTGTGCTGTCATTAAACATTCGTGGAGAAAGCTGTTGTCATAAATAAGAAGCTAACGACAAATTTACGATCTAAATCTTTAGCTTTTTAAAATTATAGTTAAAAGTTGCATCATGTTTAACCTGCTAGAAATTTGGGATCAGTTTTACAGAGTTGTTTAAATTCAAGTCGTGTAGAATTGCTGCTGACATGATGTCCTGCTTTCAGGTAACCAGTGGAGTTTCATCAACAACAGTCTGCACACTCAGAGCCTCAATAGGGCCTCCAAGGGTGGCTATACTATCGAGCGCTTATATTCCAGAAAAATCAGGAAGCAGCTAGTTCATCACAAACAGGTAATTTTCAGGACAGTTTTTATCGCTTCCTGAGAATGTTCTTTTGGATGGTGCATGAGATTCACTTGCCAGAAAATCTCACATGTGACATGAACTGAACTTAGGGAAATGGTCTGACACTTGGAGACCGAGTTTCTTTATTGTAATATATGTAGTTTACTGATTTTGGTGATGTCCCTCTTAACCCATTTTTTCCTACCTCTGTTACTGTCATTTTTTTTTCCTCTTAAACATTTTAAGTTTTGTTATGGAGTCCTTGGGTAAATCACCCTCCGCCCCTGCTGGTGCCTCGTTCCTTTCTCCCTTCCACACGTCCTCTGCACCTGCTAACTGATTTCTGTGATCTCTGTCTTTACTCTGTGGACACGGTACGTCACAGTAATCCATGTGCGCACTCTTTCGGCCCAGGAATGAGTCCACTTGACTGAATCACATAATCCTTTGAGGTGGTTGTGTTTGCTTCACTGAAGTTTTTGTTCTGTTGGTTCTGGGCCACACCCGGTGGTGCTCAGGGCTTCCTTCTGGCTCTACACGCAGGCATCACTCCCGGTAGGCTTGGGGAGCACGTGGGGTGCCGGGATTGAACCCGGACTGGCTGCATGCAAGGCAAGCGCCCTATTGGCTGCATTGTCAGTCCGGCCCGTCCATAGGATTTTGTGGAGGATCTTGCATCATGTTTATCATGAATATCATCAGTCTGTTTTTTCCCCACTAGCTCTTGTTTTGTTATTCGGGAAATGTGGTCCGCAGACCTTACAGAGGGTACTTGTCTCTTGTGTTTTGCCAGAGCTGGAGGGCCCAGGGTTCCTCTGAGGAGGTGGTGGGGGTCCACAGGGGCACCGGGAACCTGGGCTTTTGTCCTGAGGCAGAGTTTGAGTCAATTTTCTTACTTGTGGTTGTGGTGGCTAGGTTTTCTCCTCCCTCTTAATTCAATTTTAGACAGTTCTCTGAGTCAAAGAAATTGTCCATTTCCCCTTTGTCTCTAGTGGCATAGGTGATGTTCATAGTTACCTCTTATGATTCGTTGCATTTCTGAGGCACCTGTTGTAATTTTCCCCCTCTGATGTCTGACCTGATTGATTGGGGTTTTCTCTTTTCTTCCTCACCTGAGTCTGGCTAGGGATTTGTCGCTGTTGTTTAATCCTTTAAATAGCTATTTGTTTCATTGACCATTTGACTTGGCATTTGTATGCCATTAATTCCTGTCTTGATTTTTATTACTTTATGTATTTTACTGTTTTGATCTTTTTCTGGTTTCTCAAACTGTGCGGTTCTTTACTTGGGATTTTTTCCTGTTTCCTGCTGTGTGCTTCTATTTCCGTGCTGTTTGCATTATTGCTGCTCTGGCTGTGTCCCGAACATTTGCATAGTTTGTTCTTTTTTGTTTCATGCAATAATTCTATTTTTCTTAATTTCCTATGTGACCTGGTGTATATCTAACATGTTTATTCAGCTCCAAATCTTTGAGGTTCCCTTGGGGGCCTTGGGGGTACTATATGGTCACGGCACGTTCCGCTCCGGCCACCCCTGAGCGCGCAGGGCAAGTGCCCTTCCACAGTGAACTGTTTGTTTCAGAAGGTGAGCAGGACCCCCTTGCACTTCTCAGTTCAGCGGCTTCCGGGGGCCTGGCTGAGCGCTCCACCCGCTTCCCTGCTCTCCAGTGTCCGGGCTTCAGCTCGTGTCGAGCCGTGTTGACTGTTTCGGGGTCTCCCCAGCCCATTTTCCTTCTCCTCTTTTCATGGGCTACATCCGGTGATGCTCCGAGGCTGCTCCTGGCTGTGTGCTCGGGGCCTCTCCTGGCGGTGCTCGGGGGACTGGCTGGTGCCAGGATTGCGCCTGGGCCGCAGCCCTCTGCGCCTTCCCTCGGCCCCTTCCTTCTGGGCGGCCCCTGGCGCGCTCGGCAGCCCGCCCTGTGCTCGGGTGACGCACGTGCTGTGAATCGGGCCTTGCGGTGCGGGCCCGATTGCAGGTGTCCCTCAGGGCCACCCCCCCCCCCCCCCCGCTGGGTCGGGGCGCCGGGTGGTCTCCCCAAGGGCACCTTGCTGCTGCCACGCCGGTTTTCCTACCAAGAACCACTCGGGAGAGGGTTGCGCAGAGCAGTGCTCGGAGGACCGGAAGTGCCTGGTTGTCGGTTGTCCCGTCCGTGGGGACGCGGTGCGAGGCGGCTTGGTTCCAGCACTGCTCTGGGTGAGCACTGTGACAGACGTGTTGCGCTCCGGCGGGGTCAGGGCCCTGCTCTCACACGGGTCCCCGCCCCACGGGCTTTGCTCTCTGGGGTGGATCCGATCCGTTTCCAGGCGCCGGCTGGCCCGTGCAGAGTTTGGGTAGGACCCCCTCGAGCACACGCCCCGTGCGTCTTGGGCACTCCTGTGTGTAGAGTTTTCGCAGGGAATCGTGTGTAGTTACAAGGTTTCCGTGTTCTTCACCTGTTGTTCGGCATCAGGCATCGGTTTCTTCCCGCCTGTTGGTACTTTGGAGATTGATTCGTCTTCTGAGTGTATCCGGTCGTGTTCCTTCCTGCCAGTGTGCCTTGACTTTGAATGCCCCAGCCTCTGTGAGTCCACTTCCCTTCTTTCGTTGGCGGTGGTCCTCGTGTTTGGGCCACTGGTGGTGCTCAGGAGTCTGTGCTCAGGGCAGCTTTGGCGCTGGGGATTGGGCTGAGGTCAGGGGTCTGCAGGCGGCTCCCCGCCCTCTCCGCCAGCCCCCCCTTCCCTGTCTGCTTCCGTGTCGCAGACTCTCAGGTTCTCTTTCTGAAAGCTGGTTTGGAAATGTCTCATTTATGTACATATTCGCTGTTTCCGTTTGCACACCGTGCCCACACCTTGCCTTGCACGTGCTTGTGTGTTACGGCGGGACTTTGCTCACAGGGCAATCATTAATTCTTATGGATTCATCTTAGTGTTGTGGTCTCTCTGGAAATTACTAATAGATTTTATTCAGTTGCATTTCACTTTGTGAATTTTCATTTTTATCTTACTCTTTCGAGCTAGCATCGTAAGAATCCTCTGTGAGCTAGAATTTGTTTCTCTTGCCTTCTCATTTCTTTTGGGTCCTCCTAAATTCTGCTCAGACGCTTTTGGGTCCCTCCTGGTGACTGTTACCTGAGGCGGCCTGTGGAGATTGGGTTGGCCACGTCCGAGGTGGTGCCTTCCCCAGTAACGCTTCTGCTCCCACATGACAATACTTGAAAAAGCCGCCCTCTCCCTCACTTTCATATGTGGGCTGTGTGCCATGGTCCTTGACGTGTAGTGTCGGACGGGAATGCTGAGTTGCTGCACTGGGCTGGAGCAACAGGACAGAGGGCAGGGCGCTTGCCTTGCACGTGACCAGCCGGGGTTCGAGCCCTGACACCCCATGTGGTCTCCTGAGCCCCATCCGGGGGATTTCTGAGTGCAGAACCAGGGGTGAGATGGAGTGGATCCACACAAGGACACAGATACACACACACACACAGACACACACACACACACACACAGACACACACACTCACCCCTTATAAACTTCAGTCACCGTGAGAAACACAGGGACAGTTGTCCATGCTTGATTTCAGTCACACACCCTTCCCTTCGCCCGCCGAGAGGATCTTCTCGGGAAGCCTGGGACGCTTGCAAGCCCGTGACTGCTCTGGGTTTGGTTAAGTGAATTTAGCACTGCACTATTTACTTTTGCTTCTGTGTTTTCAGCTTTGTGCTAATCCATTCAGGCTCTTTTGTGAGAGAGAGGAGTTTACCTCTAGAAGGTTCTGGGGCCGGGGGTCAGCCTCTCGCCCTCTCTCCAGCCCCGAGTGGTCAGTCTTACATAAGAAAAGCAAAAGCTGCTTCATCATTTTATTTTTCTTTTTTAAATCCTTGACCAGTTTTAGCTGCTGCTAATTTTGTAAAACTTAGCCAGACTATTTTGAGCACTTAAATGTTTGTACTCGCTGTATTTAATTTAGCTTAGGAAGATGGAAAAGAACCTCTAGTAGGGCTTATTATTATTAAAGTTTTCCTATTTTTTTGTTTGTGTTTGGTCCTCACCAGGCTGTGATCAGGGCTCACTGCTAGCTCTGGGCTCAGGAGTTACTCATGGTGGTGTTTAGGGGACCATAAGGGAAGCCCGGGATCGAACCCAGGTTGGCCGCGTGCAAGGCAAGTGCCTTACCTGCTGTACGGTCTCTGGCCCTAAATGTTTTTGATTTCTCACCCTTTTTCACCAGAAAAATGGGCGGGGTGGGGGTGGGGGGGAGTGTTGTACCTCAAGTCCTTACCTGGCTGATTTTGGATGATCGGAACTTGGTCGTTGTGAATTTGAAACATTTCTTAGTGAACGTTTATTGTTTATTGTGTGCAGTTGGCAAAATTCTGGAGTCTGAGGGCAACTAATAGTACATCAGTTTCACTCTATGATTTTGATGGTTGTGTTAGGAAAGGGTTCGCTTCCCCCCCCAGAAAATACATACGGAATTATATGTTTATATATCTACATACATGTGAAAAAGCAGGTGGCAGCCAGGACTTAATCAAAACAACAGGCTGAGTGTGGTTTCAAAATAATCATCACATTTTTATACTAATTGTGTAAATTGCAAAATTTTTGGAATCATTTTCTGAATATAGTGATTTATAATATTTTTTCTCAGTGTTCTTCAAACATATATATTGGTTATGTAGCATGTGTAGGCTAGGTTTAATTTCATGTGCCTTTTCACTCTGTGTATAGATCTATAGTCAAGCCAATAGATCTTCCTTTGTAATATTGAGGGTTGTATTTTTTTCCAGCTCAGAAAAGTTATGTATCGGTAGTATACATTCAGGAAACATTCTCTTTAAGACAAAATATGTCCCTAATCAACTAAATTATTAATTTGTAACTATCTCTGGCGTCCTAGTGAAAGTCATTTATTTTGATATTCTGCATTTCCAAGTTCCTTTGGTCGGTGCTTCCTTCCCTTCCCGGCCGGGAAGCGGGCCTCCCCTGCCCACCCCCCATTCAGCCCCTGTCGATGAGGCTCGTTGTGGTGGAGAATTTCAGGGACCCCTCTGGTCTCTCAGCTCAGTGTCAGGGTGGCAGTGGGAGTACCCGGGCACCTGAGTGGACTCTGTACGTTGTGCTCGGACCAGCACCCTGGGCCCGGACACACAGTGAGTGGTGGCATCTTGGGGCCTGCTTGGGTGCTCGGTTCCCCCCCCCCCCCCCCCCCCCCGTTTAGCGTGTGGCTGCACGCGCAGCTGGAAATGCTTTAGGGGAAAAGCACAGACCAACTTAGCCAGACGGCCGAGGGAGCAGCCCACCCTCGGGGTGAAACTCCCTCCCCTCCCCCAGCCTTTTATTTACAAATAAATATTAAAAATTTTTGTTTCTGTCCTTTGGGCCATATGCCACGCTGCTCAGGGCGTCTCTCCCGGTGAGACTCTGGATTTTGCAGTCCCGTCCCCCTTGCTCGCCACCCGCAGACGTTTGCCCTTTGACCCTCTCAGGCCTCCCTCTCTCTAAAAATGTTATTCGCTGTCTTGTCAGTGACAGGTCCAACAGCATCTTTGACCAGTTTTCTTTCCCCATGTCTAAGGGGCTGATTCATTCCGCATTACAGTGTGGAGAGATTTGGGAGTCAAGAATGGGAACTAGGAACCATGTACCACCCCGCCCCCAGAAAAAAATAAAGACCGAAAAGCGTTGAGTAGGGGTCAGCCATAGGACCTCGGGCAGGGCCCTACTCGAATCGTGGCCAAGATGGGCTGATCTCCAGTTCTCCCATATGGTCCCCTGAGCACCGCCACAACCCCCTGCCACCTAAAATTTAAAAAAAAAAATATATATATATATATATTTTAAACCAGTAGCAGTTAAAATTGGTTTATTAGGTGTTTCAGGGAATTGTTATACATTGGCTTGATGTATGAACTTTGAGGAGTATTAAAATTTACTTTATTGTTGTAACATTGTTAGTTGTAAGATTAGCTTTTTAAATTTTTTTTAAAAGCAACTTAACCTACTAAAAGCAAAACAGAAGGCTTTGGTGGAACAGATGGAAAAAGAAAAAATTCAGAGTAACAAAGGATCATCATATAAACTTCTAGTAGAGCAAGCCAAACTAAAGCAGGCTACTACAAAGGTATGAGTTACGCTTCTTAATGCTGTTATCATTAAAACGTCACTTTCCCTTTAAATATTGAAAATTATTTGACTCATTAAGTATCATTAATTTTCAGGAAACCAAGTTAAATGTTTTTCTGCTAATCACTAGAAATACTCACGTATTCTCAACATTATTTTTGTAGTGGAGGGGAAGTAGCTTTTAACTCAAGGAAATACACAGTTACGTTCGATTTACAGTTTAGTGTATTGCCTTTGGAGTGGATTGTATTCCAGTACATTGAATGTTAGCCTCGCGATAACGTGAGGCTATCTTTTCTTCTGTGTCCTTTCTAATAGAAATTAAGTTCACTGCTTAGTAAATAAAAATTTTAAAACACAAAAGCATTTTTTTTAATGTGGGAAGGTAGCACATAGCTATGAAATTTGCTCACTGTCTCTACCAATAAGAAATTACACTTACTCCATCAGGTTTTGAAGTGACTATTAATAAAGGTTACTAGTCTCCTTACAGTTTTTGTACCTTTCATGAGTATGTGTAAGGTCTTCTGGTAATGTTTAATGTTAAATTGATTTACTGTAGCCTTTCTGTAGAATTTGACTTTTGTTATGTATTCTATACCTTTTTCAAATAGTAATTAAGTTCTTTGCCAATATGGCTCTCAGGAGCACTACTTCTTTGGATGCTTGTAGTTAACATAAATATATTGTTTAGAAGCAGTGGTTTTGCGGAGTAAATGCCTTTATTCCGTGCATACACTCGAGTGACTTTGTATAGTAAGCATTGATTTAAATGTTGTCCATTTGTGTGCAGCACTTTAAGGATTTGATTCGGTTGCGTCGGACAGCAGAGTGGTCTCGTTCCAACGTGGACACGGAAGTCCCAGCGACGAAGGAGAGCCCGGAGATCGAGCCGCTCCCGTTCACCCTGGCCCACGAGCGGTGCATCTCGGTAGTCCAGAAACTCGTCCTGTTTCTCCTCTCCATGGACTTCACGTGTCACGCCGATCTTCTGTTATTTGTCTGCAAGGTGAGTCGACTCACGGGCGTGACTGAAAGACAGGCAGGGAGGAAGCGTTGGCGGGGAGGCGGGACGGCGCTCGCCTTGCCCGCCCAAGGCCTGTCGTCCCTGCAGCGCCTCTGCCCCCTTGAAGGAAGGAAAGGGCAGTTTTGCCCCTTTGCCGGCCCCCCCCCCCCCCCCCCCCCCCCGATGCTGGGCCACTGGGCACCGCGCACTCTTGGCTGTGGCTCTCGTGAAGATCAATGTTTCAAATTCATTCACGTGTTTTGGTTCACGTGCCGTGAAAGTTTGTTTTTGGTGGGGCCAGGGCTTGACACGTGCAGGCGAGTGCCCGCTGGCGAGCCGCGTCCCTCCTGCCTGAGAGAGGGAGCAGCTACCGGGCCGCGCGGGTTCATACTGTTCCGGCTAGCGTTGGACTGGCGGAGATGCGTAGCGTAGGTCACATTGGGGCGTGTGTCTGTAATTTTACTTTTTTTTTTTTTTTTTTTGCTTTTTTTTTTTTTCTTGGGTCACACCTGGTGATGCACAGGGGTTACTCCTGGCTCTGCACTCAGGAACTACTCCTGGCGGTGCTCAGGGGACCATATGGGATGCTGGGAATCGAACCCAGATCGGCTGCGTGCAAGGCAAACGCCCTCCCCACTGTGCTATCACTCTAGAGAGGTGATTGAAGCAGGGAGTGTTCACGCCTGATAATGAGGGGTTAGAAGGCCCCGAAGACTTGGCCTATTCATTGTTCGTAGGAATTACAAACTGTCACACCAGGATTTTACACCAAAACTGTGTATTTGGTTTGTCAAGTCCACCGTGCGCTCCGCCCCCGCTAGTGCCCGCCTCCGAAGCCTCGCCCGCCTTGGTTTGCAGCCCGTCCCCCTGCCGTGCGCACCGAGGCGAGCGTGTGCGTGGGGAATGTCTTGCAGGTCCTGGCGCGCATCGCCAACGCCACCCGGCCGACCATCCACCTGTGCGAGATCGTGAACGAGCCCCAGCTGGAGCGGCTGCTCTTGCTGCTGGTCGGCACCGACTTCAACCGCGGAGACATCTCGTGGGGGGGCGCCTGGGCGCAGTACTCGCTGACCTGCATGCTGCAGGACATCCTCTCCGGTGCGTCGGCTGCACTCCCCTTCCTTTTTCTTACTTTGCCTTCTGGGTCACACCCGGCGATGCTCAGGGGCTACTCCTGGCTCATGCACTCAGGAATTACCCCTGGCGGTGCTCGGGGGACCCTCTGGGATGCTGGGAATCGAACCCGGGTCGGCCGTGTGCAAGGAGATGCCCTCCCTGCTGTGCTATCGCTCCAGCTCAGTCAGCTTATTTCTTAGTCTGCTAAGGGAGTCCCCTCCCCTGATAAAAATAGCACAAGTTGCAGAAGAAGTGGCAACATTTTGCATTACTTTTGTGTTTCTTTTGACGGTTGTGGCAAGTGGGAGTTGTTACGAGCTGGGGAGGTTGGCTCAGCATGAGAGCACTGGAGCTTTGACCCGCTTTATTGGCTCCCGTTTGTGTTGTCACTGTTTCTTCGTGTGACCTTTGGGAAGGTTTTGGAAGGCCGAGATTTTCTCCCGTAAACTCTACGGGGATGTTGGTACCTTCCTAACTACGTCATTCCGAGGGCGGCTGGCTCGGGAGCGCGGCCGAGGGCCCTGGGTGCTGGGCCCGGGCTGGGTGCTGAGTGCGTCGGGCCGTCTCTGTCCCGCAGGCGAGCTGCTGGCTCCCGTGGCCGCCGAGGCCATGGAGGAGGGGACCGTGGGCGATGACGCAGGCGCCACGGCGGGCGACTCGGACGACTCCCTGCAGCAGTCGGCCGCGCAGCTGCTGGAGACCATCGACGAGCCCCTGACGCACGAGATGACGGGTAGGCCCTGCGAGGCGTCAGTTCCTCCGCCCGGCGACTGCCTCGGGCCTTGCTTTGAGGACACATGGTGTGTCGCGGGGCTGTTCCAGTCCATCCACACCGTGTCCTGTGTATTCACACTCTGGGTGCCGTCTGTCGGGGAAGGGCAGCCGGGCCCCCAACCACCCTTTAGGCAGATCACGTGATTCTCCCACCCTGCCCCTGCCCCAAATATTCTGTTCACACGCGCCATGCTTGCTTGATGATTTCCGGGACAGACTTCGCACTTCTCTGCTTCTCAGGCCTTGCCGAGTCCCCGCCCTGTGTCCACTGGATCGATGAAGTAGTATGTTAGACGTCTGCCGTTTTTCAGTGTCTCCCCACCCTGTCACTCCGTTGTTCATTGATGTACTTGAGCGGGTGCCAGTAGTGTCTCCATTCGTCCCAGCTCTGAGATTTTAGCAGCCTCTCCTTACTCGTCTTTCCCAACGATTGGCGGCTCTTTCAGGGTCAGGGGAACGAGACTGTCCCTGTTACTGTATTTGGCATATGGAGTACGCCACGGGGAGCTCTCGAGGTCTGCCGTCTCCCTGCCCTAAAGTCTCTTCATTGGGACAGTCTTGGGTCTCTTATTCATGATGGTCTTGAGTCGGGTGCATAGAGAGCCTGTCCTCAGCTTCCCTTCATCTCCCCCAACCGCACGGGGACGTTCTGTCTGCCAGCAGTCCCCTCTGCTCCAGTTCCTGTGCCCCAGGGGGAGGGAGTCTGCCTGCTCTGTGCCCCAGGGCGGTGTCTGCCTGCCCTGTGCCCTGAGGGGTCTATGCCACTGCCCTGTGCCCTGAGGGGGTTGCTAAAGGATTTTATAGCTGTATGTTGTAGTGGGAAGTTCAGGACCGTGAGTCTAGAAGACTAGTGAGAGTTTAGAGACGTGAGAATGTTATTTCAATCAAAATAGGAAAGTCAAGTGAACATTGTTTTACAACTGTTACCTTTGTTTTTCACTTTAATACTGTGTCATTTTCTCTAACGTATGTAGCATGTAAATAATGCAGAAAATGAAATGAATTAGTATTCTCAGATGGTCAGTTGTCCGCAGTGGCAACATTTATGCAGTTTGTTTCAGTTATGGATGATTCCATCATCCTTTCCCCTAGGAAATGAATTGTTTTCATGGTGTTTTAAAATGTGTGTTATAGAGTATATTTGTGCATTTAGTTACTAATGCTTTGTTATTTCATATAAAAATCGAGATTATTTTCTCTCAGACATCCTATTGTAACAACATGCTATGTAATGAAAATACGGGTTTTCGTGTGAAATACCACACTGTTAAAACCCCTTTGGATTATTTGAAGGCGCACCTCCTCTCGCCTCCTTGGAAAAGGATAAAGAGATTGATCTGGAGCTGCTTCAGGATCTCATGGAAGTCGACATTGACCCTCTAGATATTGATTTGGAGAAAGACCCTCTTGCAGCTAAAGTGTTCAAGGTATGCTGGGAGCCGCCTCCTGCACCCAAGGGTAGTGACGGGCTCTGGGCACCAGTGGGGGGCGGGGCGGGGGTTTGGTTGTTTGTTTCAGTCTTGGGGTCCGAATAAGAGAAATTCAGGTGACACTGTCAGTCTACCAGGTGCGGTCTTAGCATCATAATACATAGGACAATTAAGTTTTTGTTTTATTCTTCAGTTTCTTCAAAAGTTTTTAAAAATTAAATCATCATGATTTAATTTTATTAAATCACAGCTACAAAGTCGTCCGTGACGGGGTTTCAGTCAGATAATGTCCCTTCACCAGTGTAGTTTCCCAGCAGCCTGTCCCCAGTGTCCCTCTGGCACGCTTCCACCCCCCACCCCCCCGTCAGCCTGTTCCCCATCCAGTCTAGGCCCCCCCCCCCACACACACATTTTCTCCTTCCCCCTCTCCCCCTCCCCCCCTCCCCTTTTGATTGTTGTGGTTTTGACCCAGGTACCATGAGCTTATCCCGTACAGCCCTTCCCTCCTTCAGCTCTCGGATCTTGTCCAGAGTGGGCGTTTCCAGCTGTTGTGCTCCCTTCTCTGGCCTGACTGCCCTCTCCCTGCCCCCCACTTAGAGAAGCTTCCGGTCATGGCCAGTTCTCGGGCCCTCATTTGCTTTACTCCTTTGTAGTAGAGTAAAATCATACAAAAATAAGTAACCCCTGTTCCGGGGATTACCCCACACCCTGTGCTCAGCAAGCTCCTGGCAGGGCTTGGAGGGACAGATGGACACTGGGGGTGGCACCGGCCAGCTGCACACAGGCAGGCGCCCCGCCCACTGCACTCTCTGGCCCCTGGGTACCAGTGCTGGAATACTCTAAAGGAAACGTAGGGACTGCAGGCCGCCCCGTCCTTGGCTTAGCCCCCTCACGCCCAGCCCAGGTACTCCCTGTCTCACGAAGGATGTTGATGGACTTTCAGGGTCTAAGTCAACAATGTAGTTTTAGATTTTGTTCTGCCACGAAGATGATCCCAGCGAGTGGTTCCTGTAGCTCAGGGGACCCTGTGTTGGGAGCTGGCCGGGAGGACCGGGTACTTGCTCTGTGCTCCGGCTGCCCCGTTCCTCGTGCCGAAGCCACGGTCACCCTCACGCTGTCCCGTCTCCCCGAAGCCCATCAGCAGCACGTGGTACGACTACTGGGGCGCCGACTACAGCACGTACAACTACAACCCCTACGTCTGTGGCATCGGCGTCCAGGTGGTCAAGCCGGCAGCCAGCACGGAGAAGAACGGTTCTCAGACCGTCAGCGTGTCCGTCTCCCAGGGTGAGTGACGCCCCGTTCGCGAGTGCCTCTCCGTCTCCGGGAAGATCCTGCCCAGGGACGGCAGGCCCGTGGCGGGGCTGGGCAGTGGCGCCCGCTGGGTTCCGCTGGGGCGTGCGGGCGCCCGGGTTCTGGGCCTTCTGCCTCTCGGAGTCGCAGCAGGGCAGGGGACCCGTCCCTCAGGGCTGTGGCACCGTGACGGCTTTTCATGGATTTTTGTCGCTGTTGATTTGGGAACAGAGTGCCACCTCGTTGGATATTGTTTTTGCGTGTCTTGTTTGTAGACTGTAGCAGGCTGGAAGTTTTGTCCCTAAATGCGAAAAGTTGCAAATGGAAAATCGAGAGGCATCGAAAGAACAATGCTCGGCCCGGGCACTAATCCCGCACGAGTTTTGTTGTATTTTCTGCTTTATTCTTCACAAAGGGGTTTGGGAAACACCCGGTCGGTATTGGGAATCCTCCCTCCTCCCGGACACACTCCCCACCCTGGTGGCGCCTCCAGATGCAAACAGTGTCCCTTACCGGAAGAGTCCCGCATCGCGTTTCCTTGGGCGTCTCTTGGTCTTGTTCAGCCTGGCACTTGTTTCAGAGTTTTCCTCCGTGGCTTCGGTGGTTTCGAGTATTAGAGGCATTATTTATTTATCATTTTAAATTTTTATTTTTCTTAGTTCACCGTGAGATAGTCGCAGACTTTTTGCATTTCAGCCACACAGTGCCCGAGCACCCATCCCTCCACCAGTGCCCTCCACACCAGTGTTCCCAGTGTCCCTCCCTCCACCCCGCCTCTGTGGCAGTGCATTCTTTCTTACTCTCTAATTCTGGGCGTTAAGGTTTGCAATACAGATGCTAAGAGGAGGAGGCTTTATTTTGTGCAGTGTTTCAGACCGTTTCTGCACGATTGTCTTTGGGTAAACTGCACACGGGTTTCTTACTGCGGCCTGTTAGGCGCCTTACATTTTAACTTGTCCTGGTTCCAGTGTTTGTTTCGCTGGGTTGTTTGGGTGGTTGGGTCACAGCTAACGGTGCTGGGGCTGCCGACTCGGAGCTCCGGGCCCCGTTGGTGCCAGGGGGCTGCGTCCCCGCGGGGTCGGTCGGGAGCGCCGTCCCTTGCCTTTCTGCCCCGGGCCTGCTTCTGCTGGTACTTATTTTCCACTGTTCTTTAAAAAAAAAACTCCTTTTAAAAGGCTTTTTTTTTTTAAATGACTAGTTTATTTTGTTTCTAAGCTAAGTCATGTTTTTGTGTATTCATGAGGTTCTTCATAATTTCTTTGCTAGTTCTTGAAGAGGTGAAAAAGTAACAAAATTTACTATTTTAACCGTACAGTTCTACAGCCTGTGGTCCTTGTTCATTTTGATGTTTAAGTATTCCCAGATTAGGCCGGTGGGATGCCTGCCCCAGCTTCTGTCTCCTTCCGGCACCTGCTCTTCCTTTTTGAGCGCTTGTTTGGCACAGATCTGTCGATAAGTTCACCCGGGCAATGGGCAGTTTCTGTAGGGAGGCCCTGTGCAGGCCTGTGAGGGAGAGGTGTGTAAGCGCTGATTTGGTACTGGGAATAGTTGCTGTTATTTCCTTCCTTGCCTTTCTGATGGGCAGAATGAGAGAGCGAGGGGGAGGGGGAAGGGGGAAGGGGAGAGGGAGGGGGGAGAGGGTGTTGTGTGTGGTATGATGTGTCCACTACACTTTGGCTTCTGTCAGGAGTTCAGCGGAAACATGGTTGTAATCTTCACGGGTTTGCTTTCTTCCTGTCTGTCTGTATTGGTCCTCTGACAGCTGGGGACCTGCTTTGGGTTTCCTTGCTTGCTTACCACCCCTTGTCTTGTTCCTGCACCACTCTCCGTGAACCCCCTCTCCTCTCTAGCGCCTTCGTGCAGGCTCTGAGAGCTCAGATTGGGGTTTGGTTTGTTTTGTTTTGGGGCCCCTCCTGGCTGTGCTCAGGGGTTCCTCCTGAGCACTTGAATCTCTCCTGGTGGGGCTCAGGGGACCTTATGGGATGCCGGGGATCGAACCCTGATGGGCCTTGTGCAAGGCGAACGCTCTCCCCGCTGTGCTACGGCTCCAGCCCCTCACGTTGCTCCTGGCTGAGGACATTCTGCTGGTCGTTTCAGACTCCGCTGTCAGCATTTTATTACAGGCATTCGGACCCGAGTAGTACCGAGTAACGTTCACTTTAAAACGGAAACATTTGTGCAGCCCTAGATGCTCGCCTGGAAGTGGGACTCGAGCAGCAGGCGGAGCTCATGCTGAAGATGATGTCCACGCTGGAGGCGGACTCCGTGCTGCAGGCCCTGACCAACACGTCGCCTGCATGTGAGTGCCAGGCACGGGCGCCGCTTCCTCCCCGCCCATCTCCTTCTCTCCCTGTGGGTTTCGTGCGAATGTATCATGCGTTTCTACACATTTCAGGTCCAGTGTGCGTCTCAGTAGACTGGGAATGTAGCAGCCCTGCCCTGCTGGGGGGAGGGTAAGGACATCACTCATGGGCTGGAGCCATAGCACAGCAGTTGGGTGTTTGCCTTGCACGCAGCCGACCCGGGTTCGATTCCTCTGTCCCTCTCGGAGAGCCCAACCAGCTACCGAGAGTATCCCACCCGCACGGCAGAACCTGGTAACCTCCCCGTGGCGTATTCCATATGCCAAAAACAGTAACAACAAGTCTCACAATGGAGACGTTACTGGTGCCCGCTCGAGCAAATCGATGAGCTCACTGGACGACAGTGCTCCAGTGTTCCAGTTTATGACTGGGATCTCAGGGGTTTTTTTTTTCTCCAAGTTTCCAAGTATTTTAAATAGAAAGTCAGGGTTAAGTATCAGTAAACCAGAATCTGTATTGTTCTACCACTGCCATCTCAAAAATTAAGGATTATCTTTCTACCTTATTAGAAAAAAGCATATGTATATATTTTCTTTTCTTTTTGGTTTTTGGGTCATACCCAACGATGTTCAGGGGTTACTCCTGGCTCATGCACTCAGGAATTACTCCTGGCAGTGCTCGGGGGGATCATATGGGATACCCAGGTTGGCCACGTGTAAGGCACATGCCCTCCCCTCTGTGATATCCCTCCAGCCCCCTAGAAAAATATTTTAAAAAATTGCCAGAGAGTTTTTTTTTTGTTTTGTTTTCATATTCTCTGGTTTTGGGAACTGCTTTGATAATTGTATTTTGCGTTCAAGTACTGTTGTGAAAACATTTTATTTATCTTGGGAAAACATTTTAAAACGATAATTGAACCACGAATAGTCCCAAGAATGTTAAGAATTTTAAATTAATAGTAAAATGATCTTAATTTACCTTGATTTGCCAACAGCTCTCCTGATACTTGATGTATAAAATCATAATTGTGTTTTATTTTTCAGTCTCACAATCTCCCACTGGAACAGATGACTCACTTCTCGGTGGGTTACAGGCAGCGAACCAGTCCAGCCAGCTCATCATACAGTTATCGTCTGTCCCCATGTTGAATGTTTGCTTCAACAAACTCTTTTCTATGCTTCAAGTCCATCATGTTCAGGTATGATTTCTCAAAGAAGTGATGCGTTTTCATACGCCATTGTCCGCTTAGGCGAAAATGAAAATTTTAAGTGTGGAAGTCATTCTTAATTTGACAGGGATGAATATTATACTCAGAAAAATACTGGATAAACTTTATGACCATAGCTTCACTATAGGTCATTTAAAAATTGAAAAATGTTTATAATTTTGGACCAGAGACTAGAGTAGTAGTTAGGCCGCGTGCTTTACACTCAGCCCGGTCAGCCTCTGACTTTGGTTTTTTTATTTTTAATTTATTTATTGAATCACCGTGAGGACAGTTACAAAGCTTTCATGTTTGAGTCTCAGTCATACAATGATCAAACACCCGTCCTTTCACCAGTGCACATTCTCCACCACCAACACCCCAGTATGCCCCCATCCCACCCCTGCCTGTGTGGCAGATAATTTCCACATGACTCTCATCTACTTCGATTACATTCAGTATTTCAACACCAGTCTTACCATCATTATTTTGAATTTTCCCCCAGCACTGAGACCTGCTGAAGAGACAACATTAGACAGTTTTCTGTTGTTGGTTATGAATAGTCGCGAGAGTGGCCACGCGATCTTGCAATTCTAAAATTTAAATAATTAGGTCTGGAGAGATTTCTGCCGAGAGCTGCTCGGTTCCGAGATTTGTTTATGTGTCTCTGTACTCATGACCGTTAAGGAGCTTAATAAGTAGCCGGGGGGTGGTTGGTGGGCGACATCTCGGGGTCCCATCGGGGTGGGCGGAGAAGGACCGGCTCCTCCCCTGTCCCCGAGGCCTGGCCTGTGTCGCCACTACTGGCCGGTACCTGGGTTTTCCTGTGAGCTTTGGGAGATGGCAGCCGCGAGGTCTCCTGGGGAACAGGTGGGGGGACGCCTCCCGCTCCTGTCCGGGGTGGCCTGGTGAAGGGGGCCTGGTGCGGAGTGCGGAGGCGTTTCTGCCAAGAGCCGCGAGGTTCCGAGATTCGTTTGTGTGTCTCTGGGATCATGGCCATTAAGGAGCTTATTAATAAGTAGCCGGGGGCAGTTCGTGGGCATCTCAGGGTCCCGTGGGGTGGGGGAGGAGCCCGAATTTGCTTTTGTATGTGATTTGGTGCTCTAGTACTTTAAATCCACCTGGATAGGTTGTAGACACTCGTTTGAAGATCCTGAATCCCGTCTTGTGTTTTAGAAAATCACTTGTATTCCGCAAATTCTAACTTAGTTAGGTTTTATTTCATGTGGATTTTTAAATTTTTTTTTGCTTTTTGGGTCATACCCGGTGATGCTCAGGGGTTCCTCCTGGCTCTGCACTCAGGAATCACCCCTGGCAGTGCTCGGGAGACCATATGGGATGCTGGGAGTTGAACCCGGGTCGTCCGCGTGCAAGGCAAACGCCCTCCCCGCTGTGCTATCGCTCCAGTCCCCCATGTGGATATTTAATGTGTGCTTGTTACCGCTGGCCGTCGCCCCGGGAGGTGTCTAACGTAAGCTCCGCTGCTTGCCTTGCCGGCGCTTCTCCGCAGTTGGAATCCCTGCTGCAGCTGTGGCTCAGCCTCAGCCTGAATTCCAGCTCGGCTGGCAGCAGAGAGAGCGGCCCGGACATCCTCCTGTACAACGCCAGCCGCGTCCCTGTCATCTCCCTGAACCAAGGTAGGGCCTGCCGGCGGGACCCCCCTTCACGCGGCACACAGCGGCCAGGGCGCTGATGGTCAAGGCGGCGTGTGCCCCATATCCGCAGAGTTCAGTCCGGGGCCGGGAAGGATTCTGCTGCCCCTTTCCTAGGTGGCGTTCACGAACAACTCACGCTCAGACTTGCCGTATGACTCCTCATGGGAATTTCCGGCTGGGACTGGAGAGGTCGCAGCTTTTGCACTGTCTGTTCTGGCCCCCCAGCTCGAGTCCACCCTTACACTCACTGCAGGTTTCACAGCGGGGAACAGAGAACTGCCTTTTTCTGTCATTTCCAAAGTGGTGCTCGGGGTCTAACTCCCAACTCCATGGCTTAGGGAACAGTCTGGGGGAGCCTCGGGGGAACATAGCTGGCGCCTAGGATGGGCCACACGAGCTGCTCGGTGCCCTGCAAGGCCGAGTAGCCCCGGCCTGCCATCTGGCTGCTGCCCGCAGTGTGTGGTTTGCGGAACATGGGGATGGAGTGCCTTGCGCATCCGGGCGCCCTAGGAGGTTCCGTAGTTTGGAGAGACAGCGGTTGAGACGCCGCTGTCGGGGCCAGAGGGCAGAGTTCAGTACCCCGATTGGCACAGGTGCCCTGGGCACTGCGGGGTGTGGCCCCACATCGAGCCCCAACCTGCAGACCCAACAGCGGGACGGTTCTGTCACTCTCGGTGCTTTAGTAAGGCCCGAGGGATGCTGTTCCTGTGCGCGCAGCTGACCCGATTCAATCCCCACATCCCATACGGTCCCCTGAGCACTGGCAGGACTAATTCCCAGGAGCTGCCCCTGAGCATCACTGGGTGTGACCCCAACAGCAAAAATAATAAAAAAGTTAAAGTTCATTGCTTTGTTTTTATTTCTTCGTAGACGTGTGTGCTCTGTTTAACTGTCCGCGCTTTCCCCTCTCCGCAGCGTCGGTGACCACCTTCCTGACGGTGCTCGCCTGGTACCCCAGCAGCCTGCTCCGCACCTGGTGCCTCGTGTTGCACAGCCTGACGCTCATGACGAACATGCAGCTCAACTGTGAGTGCGTCGCTTGGCGCCTGTCAGCTCCTGACGCGGCCCGAGGGTTCCTGCCACCTGCTTGTCAGGAACGGCCGGCAGGCAGGGGAGGACTGAGTTTCTTCCCTCCGCAGGGCTCTGCGTATGTGGGTGATCACTTTCCCTCTGTGCTCCTGCTGGGTGTCATTTGAGCCCACAGCTAGCATTCCTCGAGGGCTGCACCTAGCTCAGTGCTCTGTGATGGCTTGTTGAAGGGACCCCAGGCCTTTTGCACACACAGCGTTTATTTAGGCTGTTGCGCTTCCCTGGCCTATTCCGGACTCTTAGTGCACGCTGATAGCGTGCTTTCACATACGTGCCATCACACGCCCCGGTCATTGTTCCCACAAGCATTTATTAGGGTAATGTGACTTTGTAGTCGGACAGTATTGCAGTTAATCGTTACACGGCCGCATGTATAGTGTGATGAACGGTGGTAGTGGTGGTTCATTGTACAGTGGTCAGTGTAGATCTCAAGACAAATGTCTAGTCTGTGCCTTGTCCTTGTCTTATAGGCTGGTCGGCATCAGGTTGCCGGCTCAGAGCTTGGGACCGGCCCTGTGAGCATGGTCCCGGGGACGCCAGTTGTCCTTGGGGTTGTCAGGGACCGTGATGTCCCAGGGTCGAGCTGAGGCCTGGGCTCGCAGGCTGTACGGGGGGCCGGCCGGAGCTCGGGGACACTGCTGCGCCAGCCCTCCAGCTGCGCTGGCCCTGTGATTACGTTTGCTGGTGCCCCTATGCATGGAATAGAAGGGGCTGTTCAAGGTCACGTAGAGACATAAACTCAGTCTCCTCTTCAGCATCTAGAATCTTCGTTGAGAATTGGGAGAGTTCCCGGTGGGCGACGGGGGTGTCTGGGTGTCTCTCCAGGCAGTGTATGCGTCTCCCCCTCGCTCAGGGCTCCTGGCAGGCTTGGTGGACCATCCGGGGTGCTGGGCTCCGATCCTGGGTCAGCTGTGTGCCAGGCAAGCGCCCTCCCCACCGTACGCCTGGCCGGAGCCCTGGAATCACCTTTAAAAACCAAAACGAAACTAGACCTAGATGTGACTGAACAGGTACCTTTGCGTCAGAGGCTAAGCAGAGTTTGAGTTTTCTGAGCCTGCTGCCCTGTTTCCATTTCGACAAGTTTACGCTCCGGCTGCTGTCTCAGGAGACGGCTCGTGCTTCCTGCGGCTGGGACACACGTCCTCGTCGTCTCCTGTCTCGTGGCGCTGTCGTCACGGCTCACACATAGATCCGGTTTTTTTTCCTGATATATTTGAGGTTTTGAGGTACAAATGCAAGTTCAAACTAGAGAAATAGAATAAAATTTCAAATTTTATTTTTTATTATTATTATTTTTCTTTTTGGGTCACATCCAGCGATGTACAGGGGTTTACTCCTGGCTCAGCACTCAGGAATTACTCTTGGCAGTACTCGGGGGACCATATAGGATGCTGGGAATCTTATGACTAATGGGTATATTTTATCATTCTTCTGGGGCTTGATTTCATGAAATAAAAAAAGGTGTGACAAATAAAACTTGCACTTTAAATCATAGTTGAGCATAAAAGTGATACTCCATTTAAAAAATATGGAAAATATTTCCTAGAGAGATAATTTCAAAGTCGTGGATTATGTAGGTAAATGTAAACTTACTTCTGAAAACTTGATTTCCAGTATGATGCTCTACAAAACAAGTCATAAAAAATAAAAATTTTAAAGCTGAATATGTTTTTGAAAACTGGATTAAAAGTTACCTGAAGGTAGATCTGTTTCTGGATAAGGTTGGGAATGAGTAAGAAGGGGCTTCAGTAGAGGACAGCTTCGTCCGCCCGGCCCTCCTGTCCGTCCTGAAGGGACGCCGGGCCGGGTGGACGGTCTCAGGCCTGCAGTGAGGAGAGGAGGGAGTCACGCTCCCTTCGACCTTCCGAAACTTGCAGTGGGCTGATTCCCAAGAATAAGTGACTTCGTGAAAGTAGGTGGCATTTTTTTTTTTTTAATTTTTATTGAATCACCATGTGGAAAGTAACAAAGTTCTCAGGTTTATGTCTCAGTTATACAATATTCAAACACCCATCCATTCACCAGTGCCCATGTTAGTAGGTGGCATTTGAATCACTGCATTTCTGTTGTTGGAGCCCGTTATTGAGAGCGTTTCCTGACGCGCCTTCTGTTTGCAGCTGGTTCGAGCAGCGCCATCGGGGCCCAGGAGAGCACCGCCCACCTGCTGGTCTCGGACCCGAATCTCATCCACGTGCTGGTGAAGTTTCTGTCTGGCACGAGTCCGCACGGGACAAACCAGCATAGTCCTCAGGTAACACCTGGGCCCAGGGCGTTGAGGAAGTCTTGGCTCTCGAGTCTGTACGGTGTTGTGGTAGCCTCGCCTTGGTCTTCATCGGGAACTGTTCTGATAGGTAGAGGGAAGCTGCTTTGAAATTGATTTACAACTCTTCGAACTTTCTCCTGATAATTTTTTAGCTACATATTTTTGTCTTTAATTCTGGATGTTTAGGAACATTTTGAATTCTTTCTTGTTTGGGAATGGGGGAGGTACACCTGGTGGGTGCTCAGGGATCACTCCTGGCAGTGCCAGGGATGGACCCTGGGTCTGCCGCACGCAAGGCCAGTGCCACCCTAGCTCATGGGCTTGCTCTTGGGTCCCAGAAATGTTCTGAATTTTACCTGGGAGCTTCGTGAAGATTATTTTGAAAATGGACCATATATTCTCCTGTCTAAATTTCCCTCTGGGCTTTCTGTTAGGCAGAGCAATTCAGTTGGATTTCACTTATTCAGTGGGTACATAATCAGTTCGTGTTTTTTTTTTTTTTCCTGTGAACTGCCTTTTTTCTTTTTTTTTTCTTTTTTAAATTTTCTATTAGTGAATCACCGTGAGGTACAGTTACAGACTTACACACTTTCATGCTTGTGTTTCAGTCATACAATGGCCAAGTGCCCATCCCTCCACCAGTGCCCATTCTCCACCACCAATGGTCCCAGTATCCCTCCCACCACCCCCACCCTGACTCCTCCACCCCACCCCACCCCGTCTCTGTGGCAGGGCATTCCCTTTTGCTCTCTCTCTCCTTCTGGGTGTTGGCTATCTGTGTGCTTAAGATCATTCTGCTGTGGCCGGACAGTGCCACCCTGCCTCGTGCGTGTGGAGGGCGAAAGGCCCACCCTGCCCTGGCCGCTGAGCCACTCGCCAGGTCCAGGCTGTTGATTGTTCTAAGAAAGCTTTTCCTCGAATCACCCCTCGATACACAGTTCCTGAGTCGGTCCTGCTGGAGCCTCCACCACGCGGTGCCAACACCTTCACAGCGCACGCTAGCCGGGTCTTTCAAAAGATTCTTTTTTATGTTACAAGATTCTGAGCTAGATTTTCCTATGTACGAAGATAGTGCTCATGACACTTGTTTTTATTTATGTTTTTAGGGGTTTGGCTTGGGCCCACACTGCTGGTTCTGTGCTCGGTGGCCCAAATGGGGACTGGCCGTGTGTAATGTCTCTCCGCAGTCCTTCTCTGCGTCTCTGCCAGCCCCGGCGTTCACTATAATAGAAGTTTTATTACTTCCATTACCTTGTTACTTTAACAGAAAAAAATGTTTCTTCTGTTGAGAATTGCCTACAATACTAAAATATTTTTTTTTCTAGTTAAGGTGCATCGAAGGGCATAAAACAGTTCTTTTGTTAATATTACTTCCTGTGTAAATCTAATGTGTAAACTTACTTGAGTTCCCATAAATTTCCCAGTGAGCACTTTTAGTTTCCCCCCAGTTTATTTAAACCTGGAGGTTTACAAAGCTGGTCGTGGTGACTCGTTGCAGGCACTTAATGTCCCAACCGCACCCCCATCACCGCTGTCTCCTCCCCTCCACATTTCTCCATTTTCCCAGCTGCCCGCACGCCTGCCCCCATCACAGGGTTGTAAGGATTTATGTACATTGCTTGTTACCACTAAAAAGCGAACGAACGATTTGGTTTCTGTTGACGCTTTTTAGGTTTTTTGTCTTTTGAAAATTTGGGGCAGTGCTTGGTGTTCCACAGTTGAGGGCTTCTAGGTGAATGGTTTTGCAAATATCAGTACACAGGTTTCAGTAGAGTTTCATTTCTCTGCAGGTTGGTCCAACAGCCACACAAGCTATGCAGGAATTCCTCACCCGACTGCAAGTGCATCTTTCTTCCACGTGTCCTCAGATATTCAGTGAATTTCTGCTCAAGCTCGTGCATATCCTGTCCACAGAAAGGTACATCTCCGTGTACACTGACACTCCTGAGCGAGGCAGCGGGTCACCCCACAAACAAAGTCTGTTTTGCATTGATCGTGATTGTATCTGGGAAGCGTAAAGCAAGAAAATAATAGGCATGAAGTGGGCAAGAGTTTATTGACGTGTTTTCTTACTGTTGATGTATGTTCTGATTGCTCTTATTTCATTCATTGTGATTCTCTCAGATCCATGAAATTTCTGTAATCTCAGGGGAATAATTTATGTCAAATCTATGCTTTTGTTGGCTTCATAGATTAATTCTCATGAATCTAGTAGGAAGAACTGGAAAATTATTCTAGGGTACAGATAAGGCATTAATGCTACTAGTGATTAAATTTTCACTAGGAACAGTTTCTTATGTAACTTTGTTATTATTTATTTCTTCATAATGTTGTTGAAAAAAAATGATTTTTTTTTTCTTTTTGGGTCACACCTGGCGATGCATAGGGGTTACTCCTGGCTCTGCACTCAGGAATTACCCCTGGCCATGCTCAGGGGACCATATGGGATGCTGGGATTTGAACCCGGGTCGGCCGAGTGCAAGGCAAATGCCCTACCCGCTGTGCTATCTCTCCAGCCCTGAAAAAAAATGATTCTTAACTGGACTACCTGAAATTTGCAAGTTCACCTTATGTGTTTTGGTTCCCTTTTCATTCTGATTTATTCCCAAATACCAAAGTAGTGGAAGGTTAGGTTGAGAGGCATAAATAAATGGTTTTCGTGAGAGTTGAGTGTAGGAACGTGTGCCTGGATGCTGTGAGGTAAAGGAAGTACTCTCTGGAATTAGGCCCTCTCTGATGGCAGAGTGGGGTTCTAACCTCTTTTGGTTCAGAATTGGAAAAGGCCAGTGGCAGGACGGAAAAGATCCTGTTTACTCTTAGCGTATTGGGGAATCTTGGTTTTTCTCTAGAAACTTAACTCATGTTTATATTAATTCACCTCGTAAAATTAATTTTGTTTACATGTCATATTGCTCAAAGTTGTAGTTTTCAAAATCCTGTCACTTTTGAATGAGAACTTAACTGCTCACGTCAGAGCCACCAGCTTCTTCCCTGCCCTGTCCTCTCCGCTCTCCCTCTCGTGTCCCTGTCCCTGCTGCTTATATTTCTCCAAATAAACTCTTTAATTAAAAAAATAGTTACATTCTAATTTCATGTAAAAATCCTATATAAAATGCAAAACTTCATTTGTAAATCCTCCAGTATGTTAAAGATGAGTCTCAGCTGTGGCGGGCAGACTTCTCTCTTCAGATTGGGGGCCTCCCTGGGTGCTGCTCTGGGCTTCCCTGCCCCGAGTCCAGGGCTCACTCCCGCCGAGGCTCAGGGAGCCCTGTGGGTTGCTGGGGTCGAAGGTGGTTGACTGTGTGTCCCGCAGGAGCCCTAACCACTGCACTGCACTCTCTCTTCGGCCTCTCTGTAGGCAAGGTCATGGGTCAGACCATTGATTGGCCTTGCACGTGGCCGATCCTGTTCCATCCCTGACTCCACCTATGTTTCCCTGGGCACAGCTGGTTGTGTGCCCCTCCCCCCAGCTCCCACCAGAAACAAGAGCACGACTGTTCCGTATCATACAGATGGGATCGCTGGGAGACGAGACTCCCTTATCAGACCTTCACGGTCAGCCCTCAGAGGTAACATTGGCGTTCGGGTGTATGCCTAGCGCGCAACTGGCCCGTTCTCCATCACGTGGTCTCTCTCTAACTCCCTCTCCCTCTCTCTCTCTCTCCCCTCTCTCTCCCCCCCAACGCGCTCTCTCTCTCTCTCTCTCTCTCTCTCTCTCTCACAAACACACACACACACACACACACTTCAAAAATTTAGAGTAAAATGCTACTTTAAATCCTCTAAAGTCATGTTTTTTTTTTTTAACTGTTTCCAGCATTGTTCCCTCTCTCCCCTCCCCACAAAGTGTTTCATGAGATAGCTCATTCTAGTAAGGGGATCGCCCTCTGGTAATGAAAGATTTCAGGGTCGAGTTTCCAGTTTTGCTCATCCCTTTGACTTCTACTTGGAAGGCAATTTTTTTTTTTTTTTTAGTTTTAGCTTCTTTATTTCTGCGGTGCAGGTGGGGGCAGAATCAAGGACTGACTCAGAGCCCCGCACCCACGAGGCGGAACCTGGAGCTCTCTTGTTCTGTCGCCGTCTGTCACCCCTTCGCTGCTCACTCTGCTTCCCTCCCGCAGGGGCGCCTTCCAGACCGGGCAGGGGCCGCTGGATGCCCAGATCAAGCTGCTGGAATTCACGCTGGAGCAGAACTTCGAGGCCGTGTCGGTGAGCACCATCTCGGCCGTCATCGAGTCCGTCACCTTCCTGGTACACCACTACATCACCTGCTCGGACAAGGTCACGTCCCGCAGCGGCTCGGACAGCTCCGTGGGCGCCCGCGCCTGCTTCGGGGGCCTCTTCGCCAACCTCATCCGCCCGGGGGACGCCAAGGCGGTGTGTGGGGAGATGACCCGAGACCAGCTCATGTTCGACCTGCTGAAGCTTGTCAACATCCTGGTCCAGCTGCCCCTGTCGGGCAACCGGGAGCACAGCGCCAGGGTGTCCGTCTCCGCCAGCACCACGGACAGCGTTTCGGACGAGGAGAAAGTCTCGGGGGGCAAAGACGGCAATGGCGGCGGCGGCAGCGTGCAGGGCGCGGCCGCCTACGTGGCTGACCTGGTGCTCGCCAACCAGCAGATCATGAGCCAGATCCTGTCTGCGCTGGGCCTGTGTAACAGCAGCGCCATGGCCATGATCATCGGTAGGTGTGGACGCGCGCGGGCCTGGCCGCTGGCGCCTGTTAGGGTCCACTGAACATTTGAGCGGGGTGCTCAGGGTTCAGATTCTTCGGGGAGTAACAGGTCACAAGGGGGTTTCCATTTTGTGGTTATTGGTTGGTTACTGAAACGCAGTATTTCTGCCCGTGCTCCAAAATGGCCCCTGGCGGTGCCTGGACGCCGTGTTTGCAGACCCCGGTCAGCTGCGTGCAGCCGCGGCTCCTCAGCTCCTGGAAGGTGTCTCTGGTCTGAACCTCACGCTTTTCTCTGGAGGAACACAGCCCCCGCCAGATTGCCTGTCCCTTCTACTTAATGCATTTTAATAGTGATTTTTATTTATTATTATTTTTTGCTTAACCCAGCAATGCTCAGGGGTTACCCCTGGCTTTGCGCTCAGGAATTACTCCTGACGGTGCCCGGGGGACCATATGGGATGCTGGGGATTGAACCTGGGTCGGCCGTGTGCAAGGCAAATGCCCTCCCCGCTGTGCTATTGCTCTGGCCCCTAACACTGATTTTTAGGGTGATTTCAGTCACAGCATTTAAAGATGAAAAGTTTTATTAGTTTCTAAATAACTTCTATTTATTTAAATTTTTGTTAAAAAGTTCCTGGCTCAGGACTCACTGCCGGTGGGGCTCAAGGCATCAGTACTCGGGGGTCCCAGGGAATGAACTCAGGCAAGTCCCCCACCTGCTGTACGATCCTTCTAGCATGTGAATATTATTTTTTCTAAAAAAAGGAAAACACAACTTTCTTTGTCTTTTTCTTTCTTTTTTTTTTCTTTTTGGGTCACACTCAGTGATGCACAAGGGTTACTCCTGGCTCATGCACTCAGGAATTAACTCCTGGCGGTGCTCGGGACCATATGGGATGCTGGGAATCGAACCCAGGTTGGCTGCGTGCAAGGCAAGGCACCGGGGTGCTATTGCTCCAGCCCCAAAATACAACATTTCTTGCCTGATAAATTAAGGGAAAAGTCTCTTTAATTTCCTTATCAAGTACCATCACTTAACCACTTTGAGTCTTTGAGAGCTAATGGTCTTTGTTACTTAAATAATCAAATTTCTGTGAACTGCGATAAAATCCAGTTTGCAATAACTTGAGTAGCAGAAAACTTTCTATTATTTTCAGAAATAATATCTAATATATAAGATAGAAGCAAAACACTGATGATTGCATCAATATTTTCTTTTCTTTTTTTCCTCGTAATTACTGAGAGATATGAAAATGGTTTTTGTCTGAAATCTCGAGTGAGCCCACATGCCCTGAAGCCTTCCTGAGTGTGTCTGGGAAGGTTCACCGGAGCTCTTGACACGACCGTCGGTTTATACCAGGTCACACTTACGCTCTCAAAGCGCCAGCCTCACGATGACATAACGCCAGTGAGAGCTGCGCGCACGCCCGCAGAGCCCTGTGCTCTGGCTCCCGTCGGGCCGCAGCCCCCAGTGTGGGCCGAGTAGGAAGCCGGGAAACCCTCTTTGGGTCTCGTGGGTTCGTGCACGTAGATATCAACGTTGAGTTGATCGAAAGTGGCTGAAGTTCTCCGGGTTGCGCAGGTGCTCCGGGCAGGTGGTGGTGGGTTGTGGTGGACCTGCTTCGTAGCGCCTTGTGGGGGTTGCTGCTTCGTCAGATACTTGGTGAGAAAGTCTCGTTTCCACCAGGGGCGAGCGGACTGCATCTCACCAAGCACGAGAACTTCCACGGCGGGCTGGACGCCATCTCCGTGGGGGACGGCCTGTTCACCATCCTCACGACCCTCAGCAAGAAGGCGTCGACCGTCCACGTGATGCTGCAGCCCATCCTCACCTACATGGCCTGTGGCTACATGGGCAGACAGGTCAGGCCCGCCCGGCGGGACGGGCAGACACGGGGGTCGTGGTGTGGGCCGGGAAGGATATTCTGCCAGTCGGGGTTGTAAGTTACTAAGTCAGGAGCGAGTCACGGCCCCTAAGTAATGCTTTCATAGTGCAGCGATGGAAGGGTAAACCCTTACTTACTGTTTACAAGCCGTAGATACTTTCTCAGCCCAACGGTGGGTTTTTATTTTTCCTCCAAAATAGCGTACTAGAATAGTAAAAGTTCTCTCTAGACATTAAAGTGAAGTTAAAATGTGCTTTTTTCAAGTTTCCTCTTATTTAAAAGAGATTAGTGTAACTTTTAGCGAAAAGTATGCTAGTATATTGTACCTGTTTACTTCTTAAAGATACGGAACCACTATGGCTGTTTTGATTTCTGGTCTAGCATTTTTTCATGTATTCTTTTTATTTCATCATTTCTTCAGGAATATTTTATAGATCAGTATATGGTTACTTGTGTAGAATTTTCTAGTGGAAGATACGATAATTTCAGAGGGTTCAGTTTTTTTTTGTTTTTTGTTTTTTCTGTTTTGGTCACACCCAGCGGTGCTCAGGGGTTACTGGGGATGCTGGGAATCGTAGCCCTACCCGCTAAGCTATCACTCCAGCCCCAGGGCCCAGTTTTTAAATGAAATTAGCATTAGTGAATAGCAATAAATGCATGTTAATCCAGAAAATTATAGTAGAGAATGCAAGGTATAGTATGCAAGGACCATTTTCTTAAATTACTCAGAGTTCAGAGTAAGACTTGTTTACTTTCTGATTCAGGGAAGAGTTTCAGTAAGTGTGTCTAGTGATTTACTTACGGCTTTCATGTATACTAGTTTTGGGGTTTTGTTGGGGGGGGCTGGGAGGCGGTGGTGTTTGGGTCCACATTCAGCTGTGCTCAGGGCTTACTCCTGGCTCTGTGCTCCGGGGTTACTTCTGGCAAGGTTGGCAGACCTTATGTGGTTCTGGGGATCATAAGCGGGTCAGCTCTGCAGGACTGACACCTTGTAGCACTGTCGTCCCATTGCTCATTGATTTGCTCGAGCGGGCACCAGTAACGTCTCCATTGTGAGACTTGTTACTGTTTTTGGCATATCGAATACGCCATGGGTAGCTTGCCGGGCTCTCCAAGAGGGACAGAGGAATCGAACCCAGGTCAGCCCCGTGCGAGGCAAACACCGTACCCACTGTGCTGTCTCTCCAGTCCAGGCTGATACCCTACCCATCGCAATGTCTTTATGGCCTCCATAGCACCGTGCTGTGGGGCTGGGAGGTGGGAAACAGCCTTTTTTTTTTTTTTTTTTGCCTTTGATTTCAGTATTTGGGACATACCCGGTGGTGCTCAGGGCTTCCTCCTGTCTCCATGCTCAGGGGCCACTCCCGGAGATGCTCGGGGAAGCGTATGGGGTGTGGGGACAGACCCGGGTCGGCTGCATATGAGGCCAGCACGCGCTGCCCCACGCAGGCCAGTCAGAGTAGCTTATTGAAAGGCCTTTCTGAGAGAAATTCGAGGGGAGAGGCGCAGGGGGGCATACTTGTTTAAGAGGAGGCAGTGACGTGTGCAGAGGCAAGGCCCGGGATAGGTGGCGTAGAACACGGCATCCCACAGTCCCGTCGTCCTTACGGTGGGAAATCGTCACTGTGTCTTGCAGGGCTCTCTGGCTACCTGCCAGCTGTCGGAACCGTTGCTGTGGTTTATACTGAGAGTGTTGGATACCAGCGACGCCCTGAAAGCATTCCACGATATGGGTAAGCGAGGATTCCGGAGGGAGTTGGAACTGTCGCCCAGGGTCGTGCCTCACGTGCTCGTTACAAAGTCGGTCTCTCACCGTGTCTCTGTCCGGCTTGCGGGGTGTCCACGTGTTCACTTCGTGTTCTTGTGAGTGTAGGCGGCGTCCAGCTCATCTGCAACAACATGGTCACTAGCACGAGAGCCATCGTGAACACTGCGAGAAGCATGGTCTCGACCATCATGAAATTCCTGGACTCTGGGCCCAATAAAGCGGCTGACAGCACGCTGAAAACAAGGATGCTGCCCTCGGAGCCAGACAATGCAGAAGGGATTCATAACTTCGCCCCCCTCGGTAAGAAAAGAGTCGCAGAATTTATAAAGAGTTAAAGCATTGCATGTCATTGCAGGAGAAATCAGGGTTTTTATTTTTGAATTTAAATAGGAACAGCAGAATTCAATAGGCGTTTCTGATTATCAGTTTCTACTGTGAATGTTAGTTGGTATCATTGGATTAATCTTGCTTTTTTTTTTTTGATGTTATTTACTCCTTAACAATCTTCTGATTTACAGCGGTGCTATTTTTTCCTGTTTGAAACATACTTCTTTTTACATTTTTTTCTTTCCATATTTCTTCAGGTTTTCTCTTCTCATAATTTTTATTTGCCTTCCAGGGGTCTGGGCTTGGTTGTGATACATAGGGGCATGTGTTGCCAGGGCTGACTGCAGGCGTGGCGCACGCTCTGCCCGCCCCCCGCCCCCCCACCGGCCCCCACACGAAGCAGAAGGTCTTTGGCCGAACCATTGGAGAGTCATTTCGTGCTCATGTTCACTCTGTTACTGAGCGCCTGTCTGTTTCTGGGGGGCAGTGGGGGCCGGGGGGAGAGCCCTAGGACCTTCGTCTGTAAGGAAATGATGCCGCAATTCTTTTTTTTTCTTTCTATTTTTGGGTCACACCCGGCGATGCTCAGGGGTCACTCCTGGCTCTGCACTCAGGAATTACCCCTGGCGGTGCTCAGGGGACCCTATGGGATGCTGGGAATCGAACCTGGGTCGGCTGCGTGCAAGGCAAACGCCCTCCCCACTGTGCTATTGCTCCAGCCCCAGAGCCGCAGTTCTTGACCTCCTGTCCCGAGTCGGGGGCGCGTGAGAGCCGGGACAGTGCGGAGGAGACGGCGTCAACTGTGACGCCCCTTTGCCTCCTCGCGTGGCCATCCAAAGAGCCCCGTGGGCTTGGGGCTGCGTGTGACACCGGATCCCCCCCACAGGCACCATCACGTCCAGCAGCCCCACGGCCCAGCCGGCCGAGGTGCTCCTGCAGGCGACCCCGCCCCACCGGCGCGCGCGCTCCGCCGCCTGGTCCTACATCTTCCTGCCCGAGGAGGCCTGGTGCGACCTGACCATCCACCTGCCGGCCGCCGTGCTGCTGAAGGAGATCCACATCCAGCCGCACCTGGCGTCCCTGGCGAGTGAGTGCCGCGGGTGGGGACGGAGGGCAGGTCCTGGCCGGGCTGGGACCCTCGAGGGGGACGGAGGGCAGGTCCTGGCCGGGCTGGGACCCGAGAGGGGGACGGAGGGCAGGTCCTGGCCGGGCTGGGACCCGAGAGGGGGACGGAGGGCAGGTCTTGGCCGGGCTGGGACCCGTGAGGGCTCCTGCGCTGGGCCGGGAAGCCCGGAGGAGGCGGATGCCGTTGGAGTCGCTGGTTTCGAGCCACGGGGAAATCTGCTCACATGCAGTTTTGGTTTTGTTTGCTCTGGGGGGTAGTGCTCCGGGACAGTGCTCCGGGCGCCTGTGGTGCAGGTGACGGGGGGTGTGGGGGGGGGGACTTTGCGGGGCACCTGTGACTTGGGACCACTCGTGGGGTCGGGGTCATGTTCCGCCCAAGGGCTTCGGCCTGTTTGGAGGCGGGCTTTGGGGCGTCCCCAGCCTGCGCCCTGGGCTCTGACGGTGGGGAGGGGACGCACCCGCCTGTGCCCCCTCGCTCCTGACCAGGCCTTCACCCCCCCCCCCCAGCCTGTCCTTCCTCCGTGTCCGTGGAAGTCAGCGCTGACGGCGTGAACATGCTGCCCCTGTCCACGCCTGTCGTCACAAGCGGCCTGACCTACATAAAGATCCAGCTGGTCAGAGCCGAAGTGGCTTCCGCCGTCTGCCTGCGGCTGCACCGGCCGCGTGATGCCGGCACCCTGGGCCTGTCACAGATCAAGTTACTGGGCCTCACGGCCTTCGGGACCACGTCTTCAGCAACCGTCAACAACCCGTTTCTCCCGTCTGAAGACCAGGTATCTAAAACCAGGTAGGTTCCGTTCCTCGCCCGCTTTCCGGTCACGCCCAGGCATGCCCGGGAGACAGGCGCGGTGGAGGGGGGCCTGGGCCCTGGCATGCCGGAGGTCTCTCCCGGGCCCCTGCACGGGCTTCTGTGCCTTTCCTTGCCGTCGATTCCTGGCCCTTCATTTCCTTGCGTTTCTGACGCCTGGGCCACACCCCCTGGTGCGGGACGGGCCCCCCTCAGTGCTCAGAGGACCGTGCGGAGCTGGGAGTGGGACCTTGGCCCGCGAGTGCGCAGGGCACGTGCCGGGCCGCCGAGCTGCACCCCGGGTCTGTCTGTCTGTCTGTCTCCGCCTGTTCTGCTGGGGTGAGGCTCGGTGCGAGGGCACAGCCTTGCGTCCCTGACACTCGGGCTCCGGTGTCCGGAATTTAGTCACGAGTCAGTTCAGAAGGTTAATCAGTTGTGTACAGTTATTCCCTGCTGTCATTTTTAGGGTCTCGGTGTTCTGAGGGTGTCTCTGGGATCTGATGTGTTTCAACGATAGTAGGAAGAGGGTGTTTCTTGTTGTTGATGTTTTATTTTTAACAGGTATAAGAATTTTAATAAGTCCAAACAGTAATTTTTTTTTTTTTTTTTTTGCTTTTTGGGTCACACCTGGTGATGCTCAGGGGTTACTCCTGGCTCTGCACTCAGGAATCACCCCTGGCGGTGCTCAGGGGACCATATGGGATGCTGGGAATTGAACCCAGGTTGACTGCGTGCAAGGCAAACGCCCTACCCGCTGTGCTATCTCTCCAGCCCCCAAACAGTAAAATTTTAAGAAATCCACAATAATACACATCACTATCAAACTTTTTTTTTTTTTTTAAAATTATTTGGGCCACACCTGGTGATGCTCAGGGGTCACTCCTGGCTCTGCGCTCAGGAGTCACTCCTGGGGCTTCTCAGATGACCCTGTGGGCCGCCAGGGACTAAGCCTTGCCGGCTGCCTGCAGGGCAAGCGCCTGACCCGCTGGGCTATCGTTCCCGAGAAAGTATTCTTAGAGAATTGGAAACCTGGGCGTAGGTAAAATTGAGGCTGGTGTGCGTTTACTTCCTGAGGTGACTCCTGACTCTGGGAGCCGGCCTTGCACCTCCTCGTGCCCCTCCAGGCTGGGGCTCGAGAGCTTCCTTCCAAAAGCATTCCGCAGGCCTGTCACAGCCAGATAGGCTGTCCACACAGATGTTCCCATTCCCCACTTGGGCTCACACCCAGCTGTGCCCAGTGTCCTCCTGTGACTGTTCAGACATCACTGCTGGCGGTGCTCAGGGGACCATCTGGTGCCAGAGATCGAACCCAGAGTGGCCTGCATGCAAGGCCCTGCCCCCTGTGCTGTCTCTCCTGCACAGTGCTCTCATCGAAGACCCCTCCATGCTCGTCATCAGATGGGTCGGAGTCAAACCCAAGGACCCTGAGGCAGCGCCCATCCTGACCCTTGACTCGGCACATCTTTGTGTTTGGGCCTCGCCCAGGGGTCTCTGGGTTACCGCTTTGGCTCTGTGCTGGGGTCACTTTCTGGAGCTGCTCTCAGTGGTGTTCAGGGACCTGTGCCATGCCTGGGTTCGAGCCCGGGGCTCGCCCATGAACTGCAGGCCCACGACCTGCCTTTATAGTCAAGTTTACAGTAAAGTGTTTGGAGCCACACTCAGCTGTTCTCGGGCCCCTCCTGACTCTGCACTCAGGAGTCACTCTGGGTGGGGGCTGGGGGCTCTGGGGTGCCGGGGATTGAACCCAGAGCTGCAGCATGCAGGGAAAGCGCCGTACCCGCTGTGCTGTCTCTCCAGCTCCTGTGGTACATGTTCATGGCTTAACATCTGAAAGAGAAATATTTTAATTGAATGGTTTCAGTATGTTTTTTTTTTTTTTGCATTTAAAAAACATTCAGGTGTGTTTTTCCCCTGAATTGTCAAGATTTTACGTTTTGTGCATCTGTGATCCTGTGAAGTTTGTGTGTCTGAATATATATATACACGCATGTACCAGCACGTTTATCTCTGCATGTCGCTGCACACCTCGTCTCCCCGGCGGGAGAGATAGCACAGCGGGGCGGGGACTGGCCTCGCGCGGCTGCCCCGGGTTCCGTTCCCGCGGCCCCTGTGCGTTTCCCGCCGTCCCTCGGCAGCCCTGGGCGTTGTGTGTTGCAGCATCGGGTGGCTGCGGCTGCTGCACCACTGCCTCACGCACATCAGCGAGCTGGAGGGGCTGATGGCCAGCGCGGCCGCGCCCACGGCCAACCTGCTGCAGACGTGCGCCGCCCTGCTCATGTCGCCCTACTGCGGCATGCACTCGCCCAACATCGAGGTGGTGCTCGTCAAGATCGGCCTGCAGTCCACGCGCATCGGCCTCAGGCTCATCGACATCCTGCTTCGGAACTGCGCCGCCTCCGGCAGCGACCCCACAGGTGAGCGGGTCGGGGCGTTGGCGGTGGGCAGAGCCCCGCGGTCAGCCACAGGGTCTGTCTGTCCTGAAGTCGCTCCCATCACGCAGCATCTGATGCTGGGTGGTTCCCGAGTCTCGCTTCGGAGCGGGCAGGAGTTGGGCCGAGAAAGCCTCCCACCTGGCCGGCCCTCTCAGCTGGGCTGCCCTCCCGGTTCTCTGTCCCCAGACCTGAACAGCCCTTTGCTCTTTGGAAGACTGAACGGGCTCTCCTCGGACTCCACCATCGACATTCTCTACCAGCTCGGAACCACGCAGGACCCTGGCACCAAAGACAGGTAGATCACGGCCTCGCTTTGCTCAGCGGAGACACGGGCACGCACGCCCACGCGTGAGCCGTGCCGGGACTTCCTCTGCGGGGTACTCCCATACCCCGGAAGCGAAGGCTGCTGGGTGGAGCGTGCCTCTCTCTTCCTTACGGGTCAGTTTAGGGTGATTTTTCTGAACGTTGATTTATGTATACCTGAGTATGTTTGATGCAAACTAGAATCCCAGTACAGTTCTTGCACACCTTTTGAGGCGCAGAATGGAGTGAAACAAAACATTTTCCCATCACCCTTTCTGTGACGCAGGGTTGGTCAGCTGTGGCCTCGTCACGCTGTCGCAGGGAGCCCTTTCTGAACGGACTGTGTTGCCCTTCTAGGGGTTCAGGCGGGCTGGATGCTGTTCATGTCTATTTTAGTTGTTTCTTATTGACAGCCTTTCATTAAGATTCTCCGTCCTCGTCTAGCTCTGATGAGGGCAGCTCTGTCAGAACTTCGACTTCACAGTCCCCTGCCCACTTCTTTAGAGGCTTCATCTGGGAAGTTCTCGCTTTTAGTGATGCTCGCTTCCACAGGGGGGTGGGGAGAGTGAAACGCACGCGAGCGCGTTTTCTGGGGTAACGCTCCGCTGTTGGACTCGGGGCCTTGGATCCACAAGCTGCTGCCACACACTGTATATTTTTTAAATTGTTTAAATTAACGTTCACAAACTTGTTCACAATAATGGATTACATTTAATATTCCAACACCAGTCCCACCCCCGTGGCACCTTTCCACCCCAATTATTTTGGATTTCCCTGCCACCACTAATTCTGCTGAAAAGGTAGATGCTAGACAATTTATTTTGTATTGCTTGTTGTGAATAGCATGAGATGTCTAGCGGGCCGTGCATTCCTGGTCTTTTAAAGTTTTCTTAGATAATTAGGGTCTGGAGAAATCTTCACAATGAGCTGCTCGGTTCTGAGATTCTTTTGTGTGTCTCTGGATCATGGCCGTTAAGGAGCTTAAGTAGCAGCCGGAGGCAGTTTGTGGGCGTGACCTCCAGGGTCCCGTGAGGATGGGAGGATGAGGGACCAGCCCATCCCCTAGCCCTGGAGGCCTCGAGTTTGCCGTCCTTGAACCCATGTACCTGCCCTTCTCAGTGGCTTTTGGAAGTTGGCGGCTTCCAGGATGTTCCGGGGGCAGGTGGAGGGGTGACACTGTCCCCATCTGAGGCTCCCGGGAAAATCAGCGTCGCCACACACTGCTCCTGCCGTCCCAGCTACTCCGCAGCGGCTGGGGGTGTTCACTTATCCCGAGAACAGTTCCTCCGGTCTCGGAGTTGTTCTGTCTCAAACACCCGAGTGACACACTCGCAATAGTGAGGTCGCAGGAGAGCCTTGGTGCTGGGTTCCTCGACCCTCCGGTTTCAGGGGACAGTCCCTCTCATGCAGGGCGCCGGGCACTGTCCACGCAGTGCTGGGCTCTCCCGCCCCGCCGGGCGCCGGCCGGGGGTCGCTGGTCATGTGAGTCCGTTCTCTTCTTTAAGAATCCAGGCCCTGCTCAAGTGGGTGAGTGACTCGGCGCGCGTGGCCGCCCTCAAGCGCAGCGGCCGGCTGAGCTGCACGAGCCCCAGCGCGTCGCCCGTGGAGTACGGGCTGCTCATGCCGTCCCCGTCGCACCTGCACTGCGTGGCCGCCATCCTCTGGCAGAGCTACGAGCTGCTGGTGGAGTACGACCTGCCCGCGCTGCTGGACCGGGAGCTCTTCGAGTGAGTCGGGCCCCCCGCGCGGGTGCGAGCCGGAGAGGGGGGCTCGGGGGCCTCGGCAAAAGCCTCGCAGGGCCGTAACGCAGTGCTGACAGTGCGGCCACACACACGTGTGCGGTGGCGTCACAACGACGATGCGTCTTTGCGAAATAGAGGCCTGTGACCAGCTGCTCCTCCCGCCAGAATGTGCCGCGCGGCGGGTTTCCTCTGTCCAGCGGGCTTTGGCCCGGGGGGCTGCCAGAGGTCACTGTGCGGGACGGCAGCGCCTGAGATGCCGAGACGGCGTCTCAGAACTGCAGGGGACTGGGAGGGTATTGCTCATTTCCCAGGAGACTGTCTGTCCTCTAGTCAGAATAATCCGTAATTCAGCGTTTTTCACTAACATTTGACTATTTTCAAATATTAGTCATGTTAAATGCAGATGTGCTTTTGGTGTGATACAAATTCTTTTTTTTTTCTTTTTGGGTCATACCCGGTGATGCACAGGGGTGACTCCTGGCTCTGCACTCAGGAATTACCCCTGGCGGTGTTCAGGGGACCGTATGGGATGCTGGGAATCGAACCCAGGTCGGCCGCGTGCAAGGCAAACGCCCTACCCGCTGTGCTATCGCTCCAGCCCCACAAATTTATTTCTTATATGACCTGAGGTCACAAATGGTTGAATCATCAATCATCTTCATCTAAAAAGAAATCTCTTCTTTTTTTTTTTTTTGGGTCACACCTGGTGATGCACAGGGGTAATTACTCAGGAATTTCTCTGGCGGTGCTCGGGGGGCCATATGGGATGCTGGGGACTGAGCCCCGGTCGTCTGCGTGCACGGCAAACGCCCTCCCCGCTGTGCTGTCGCTCAGCCCGAAAAGATCTCTTGGAAAGGTTTTCTGTTCTCGCTGAACGCCTGGCCTGCGGCTCGCCCCCTCTCAGACGCTCTGTGGCCAGCGTCCCCGTGGGGGCGTCCGGGCGGGCTGCCTGCCGCCTGGCGCGCCATCTCCTGACGCGGCCCTGCCCTTCCCAGGTTGCTCTTCAACTGGTCCATGTCGCTGCCCTGCAACATGGTGCTGAAGAAGGCGGTGGACAGCCTGCTGTGCTCCATGTGCCACATCCACCCCGCCTACTTCTCCCTGCTCATGGGCTGGATGGGCATCACCCCGCCGCCCGTGCCCTGCCACCACCGCCTCTCCATGACCGACGACAGCAAGAAGCAGGACCTGGGCGCCTCGCTGACCGACGACTCCAAGAACGCCCAGGCCCCGCTGGCCCTGACCGAGTCGCACCTGGCCACGCTGGCGTCCTCGTCGCAGTCGCCCGAGGCCGTCGAGCAGCTGCTGGACTCGGGGCTGCCGTCCCTGCTGGTGCGCAGCCTGGCCGCCTTCTGCTTCAGCCACGTCTCCGCCGCCGACGGCGCGGCCCCCTCGCCGGACGCGGCCCAGGACAAGCTGCGGCGGCACCACGTGCCCCCGTGCCCCAGGATGCCCGTCACCGCCGACCTGGTGGCCCCCGTGCTGCGCTTCCTGACGGAGGTGGGCAACAGCCACATCATGAAGGACTGGCTCGGGGGCTCCGAGGTGAACCCGCTCTGGACGGCGCTGCTCTTCCTGCTCTGCCACTCGGGCTCCACAGCCGGGGGCGCCGCCAGCCTCGGCCCCCCGCAGGCCAGTGCCCGGCCGGCATCTCTCCCGGCCAGCGCGGCCACGGGGCTGACCACGCAGCAGAGGACGGCCATCGAGAACGCAGCCGTGGCCTTCTTCCTGCAGTGCATCTCGTGCCACCCCAACAACCAGAAGCTGATGGCCCAGGTGACAGGGCTGTGGGTGGCTTAGGGCTCGGGAGTCCTGGGGCCCGGGTGCGCCGAAGAGGGCTGGGGGAGGGAGGCGGCTGGAGCCCTGGTTCGATTCCTCACAGTGCACGGGCTCCAGGCCGCGTGTGGGTGCCTCGGGGTCGGATCTGAAACCCCGATTCAACATGGGTGGGCTCTCCTTCCCCTTAGCCCCCGTCAGTCACGACTCCTGTTTGAGGAGATGGGCGTACGCTTGTGGAGACCCCACGAGCCGGTCAGGCATTTCTTTGTCTGAACCCCCGGGGGGGGGGGGTATACAGCAGACAGGGGACTTGCCGTGCACGCCGGCAACTGGGGCTTGACCCCTGGCTTCCCATGTGCTCCCTCAAGCCAGCAGGGTGGTCCCCGAGTGCAGACCAGGAGGATTCTCCTGGCTGAGCGCCGCCAGGCATGGCCTGACATGAAACTCAGCCCGCCTCCCCCGCCAGGGGCAGCGCTGGGCCCCGAATGTGAGGGGCCTAGGTTTCAGCCTGGCATTGCGTGAAGTTAAATAACACCCCTCCTCCCCGCTGAGAACAGGTATAGAGAGAGCACACAGTACGGGGCCATCTGGGATTGACCCCGTCTCTGGGAAGGTCACCCAGGAGAGAGACTGGACTGTGTGTGAGGCCCCAGGGCCCTGCCCGATGTAGCCCTGGAGAGCCGGGCGCTGCTTCCCGGGTGTGACCCGGGGGCCTGCGGTGCTCTGGGCGGCGTGGCGCCGTTGCTGGGCCCGGCCCTGGCCGATGCGCAGAGCGAGAGCTGCTCGAGGTCACCACCGACCCCCCAGGCGTGTCCGACTCCTCTGCGAGTCTGTGGAACCAAGGGGAAGCGTGATGTAAATACTGGATTCGGGTCGCATCTTGTTAGAACCTGTTGCTTTCTAACCGGTAGACCCTGGCAACTCCAAAGTGGGGCAGAGGTGTGCTAAAGACTGTTCTCTCTTTTTTTTTTTATTGTGAAAGTTTATTTTTATTTTTTTAATTTATTTTATTTTATTTTTTATCACCATGTGGAAAGTTGCAAAGTTCTCAGGTTTATGTCTCAGTTATACCGTATTCAAACACCATCCCTTCACCAGTGCCCATATTCCACCACCAAAATCCCCGGTATATCCCCCGCCCCCCACCCCAACTGTATAACTGATGAATTTCACTTCATTTTCTCTTCACCTTGATTGCGTTCCATATTTCAACACAAAACTCACTATTGTTGTGGAAGTTATACCCCCAAACAAGATAGCCCTACTAAGGAAGCATTTGATGATTAGTTTTCCATTAAAAGATTGTATGTTTTCAGGTTTTAGAAAAGGTCGTGCGGCTCGGATGTGCCCCAGTCCCGAATCCCGCAGCCGTGTTAGTTGCTGCTCAGTGAAAGACTGTTCTCCTTTGAGAGAGGATTACGTGCTCCGCAGTGTGTGAGAGTAGTAGGCTCTCCCGAGTAGTCGCATTTGGTGGCTCTTACTCCAGCCAGATCTGGAAATATGCTAATTGAAAACATAAACCGAATGATCTAATTTTCTGTAAGAGGAATAAGATCGTTTATAGCAGAAAATAATTTGTCTTTGGGGACCTGCTGGGAGAGGCCCAAAGCACCAGTTTAACTAAAGCCGTGCATGTGTCTTGTTTCTGGAGTGACCTACGGGGGGGCTCGAGTCGCCTCGCTCTCGGCTGAGGCATGTGGGTCCCTGGCACTGCACATGGTCCCTGAGCGCAGGGCCAGGAGCGGGCCTGGTCCTGCCAGCCGTGGCCTCTCCCCCCGTCTCCAGTTTTTCCCATGACAGGGTTGGGGGCGCCCCAGGTGGTGCCAGAGCCTGTTCCTGGGTCTGTGTGCGGGATCAGTTCCTGCGGTGCTTGGGCGCCGGGGATTGAACCCAGGCCCACCGGGTGCCAGCGAACACCCTCCTCGCTGTCTGTGTGCCCGCCCCTGTGGTCATCGTGTTCCCCAGCTTACTCACGCTCGGGCTCATCCGAAGCCGCACGACCCGCAGCTTTCTGGCCTCACCGGCCCTCAGCTTCGTGTTGTGGCTTTGGTTTTCCAGTCTCAGTGTGTCACTGTTGGGAACGCGTGTTGCCCGGAGCCGCACTGACGCTGGAGCTAACGGGAGGTCGGGTAGCTTGATGGTCACGAAGGGAAACTGTGCAATCCTCATTTCCTCTCTTGGCCCCAAAAAAGGACCTTTACGGGAACTCCCAGAAGTCCAGGGCCCACTTCTGCTTCTGCTGGCCACAGCTGTGGTGACCCGGGCACTCTGCACTGTCCACTGTCCAGGGCAGCTCCTGGCTTGGGGACTGAATGTGCCTGAGCTGCGTTTCTGGCCCCTTTATTCTCCACCTTTTAAACCTTGTACTTTTGTATGATATTTTCTAGTGGAACATTCAGTTGCCAGTTTGAGTATTCAAAGCAGCTTATTAATCCACACTCTGATTTCCTCTTAAAGTACATTTGCGGACGAGGCACTGCCTGTCACATTTTAAATCCTCTGCCTTTCCAGGTGCTCTGTGAGCTGTTCCAGACATCTCCCCAGAGGGGGAACCTGCCCACGTCAGGGAACATCTCTGGGTTTGTCCGGAGACTGTTCCTGCAGCTGATGCTGGAGGATGAGAAAGTGACCATGTTCCTTCAGTCCCCCTGCCCGGTGAGTGGCCCGCGGCCAGCTCTGTGCAGATCCTTGGAGTTCCGTATCAGAGCCTGTCGTCATTTCTAGAGTCCAACGTCCAGGGGTTAAAAATCTCGAAGTATTCTCCCTCATCAGCAGTGCAGCAGGAGAAGGTGGCGAAGGGGACGAATAGAGGCCTTGGGGATAGTGCAGTGGGGTGGGTGCTTGCTTTGCGCCTGAGCAACCCGGGATCAATCCCCAGCATCCATACGGTCCCCCGAGCCCCACCAGGAGAGAACCCTGAGTGTCACTGGGCGTGACCCCTACACAAAACCAAGCAAGAAAGACAGGGTGTTTGGGATATTCGCACTGGTGGAAAATTCCACAAAATACTCAGAGTTTCACAAAACGCCTGTGACATACCCGTGTGCTATACTGGAAGAAATGAGGTAGAATGTGTTAGTAAAACTGAAGTTATTTTGTGCTTTCGACTGCTTCATGATTCGCTGTATTTCAAAAGATCTGGAAGATCTTACTTTGAATCCATTTCCAGCTGTACAAGGGCAGAATCAACGCGACCAGCCACGTCATCCAGCACCCAATGTACGGGGCAGGTCACAAGTTCCGGACGCTCCACCTGCCCGTCTCCACGACGCTGTCAGAAGTTCTGGACAGAGTGTCAGGTCAGTCAGGCTCAAGGGTTCCGCCTTAGCTCCGTCGGGTGCGGAGGGACGCGCTCTGGGTGTCACTGCAGGCGTGGAGTCGAGGGCGGAGCCTCGCAGCCGTGTGTGCTGCGCGGGGGGACGCGCTCTGGGTGTCACTGCAGGCGTGGAGTCGAGGGCGGAGCCTCGCAGCCGTGTGTGCTGCGCGGGGCGCGAGGTCAGCGCAGAGCTTAGAGATTTCTTTTTTTTTCTTTTTTTATATGTAAATTATTTTATTGGCTATTTAAAATATATATTCTTTAAATATTTATTATTTTTTATTTTTTGTGGAAAATTTCTTTATTTTTTTTATTTTTTTTTTAATTCTTTTATTGAATCACCATGTGGAAAGTTACAAAGCTTTCAGGTTTAAGTCTCAGTTAAACAGTGCTCGAACACCCATCCCTTCACCAGTGCCCATATTCCACCACCAAGAATCACAGTATACCTCCCCGCTCCCCCCCCCCGCCACCCTAGCCCCCCACCCTGCCTGTGTAACTGTTAAATTTCACTTTACTTTCACTTTACTTTGATTACAGTCAATATTTCAACAAAAAACTCACTATTATTGATTTGGAGTTTAGAGATTTCTTAGTGAGCAGCATCCACTGAGTCTCAGGAAGGAATGGGTCACGGGAGAGCAGAGCGAAGGAGGTAGACCTCACACGTGTTCCTCGTGTGGGCGAAGGAGGCAGAGAGACCGCCCCGGGGTTTCCTGCTTGGGCCTCAAACCCTTTCAGAGCTTAGTGACGGGAGGGCAGTTCGTGTGGCAGGTGCCGGTCAGGTGTGTGGAGTCGCCTGTTGGGAGCCTGAACGTTTGCAGTGTGTGAGCGCCCCCTGTGGGTGTCTGGGGGTGTCTCAGGACAGCGCTGCAGTTACCAGCCGCAGTGCTCACGACCCACTTCTGGCCGTGCCTGGGGCACTAGGTGGGGCACTAGGGAAGGTTAACTTTTGATCAGATAATATTATAAATGCTTGGAGGAGAATAATGTATGTCTTTAAATTAAATTTTTTTTTGGGGGGGGGGTGGTGGGCTGGAGCAATAGCACAGCGGGTAGGGCGTTTGCCTTTCATGCGGCCAACCTGGATTCGATTCCTCCGCCCCTCTCAGAGAGCCTGGCAAGCTACCAAGAGTATCCCGCCTGCACAGCAGAGCCTGGCAAGCTACTCGTGGCATATTCGATATGCCAAAAACAGTAACAGCAAGTCTCACAATGGAGACGTTACTGGTGCCTGCTCGAGCAAATCAATGAGCAGCGGGATGACAGTGATACAGTGATTTTCATTTTTCATAAATGAAAAAAAATTGATCTGGGGTAGAAGGGAGACCCCCCATTTTTTCTTTCCTTCTCAAAAAAAATGTTCAGGGCTGGGGGGTACGTCTTTTTTTTTTTTTAAAAAAAATCAATTTAAAACACTGTGATGTACAAAGTTGTTCGTCACGTAGTTGTTTCAAGCATTTAGTGATCCACACACACACACACACACACACACACACACACACCCCTCCCAGTGTGACCACCTGCCTCCTCCTCGCCCCTGAAGGAACATTGAGGTAACTCGTAATGCTTTCTGGGATTTGACGCGAAGGGCGCTGGCCTCAGAGCAGTGCTGCAGCAGGTCAGGAGCCTTGACGAGAGTGGCACTGTTCGGTGCCTTTACTCTGCCTCTCTGTGAGGGAGGGCTGTTAAAATCGTGGATGAACTTTTTGTGTGGTACTTTTTTTTTTTTTTAAATTTTAAAGTTAGTTTATTTTAATTTTTTTTTCTTTTTGGGTCACACCCGGCGATGCACAGGGGTCACTCCTGGCTCTGCACTCAGGAATTACCCCTGGCGCTGCTCAGGGGACCATATGGGATGCTGGGAATCGAACCCGGGTCGGCCGCGTGCAAGGCAAACGTCCTACCCACTGTGCTATTGCTCCAGCCCCTGTGTGGTACTTTTAAATGACTTTGAAAGCAGCAGTGTATTTTAGATGATGTTTCCTTACAGATACCCCAAGTATCACTGCTAAGCTGATTAGCGAGCAAAAAGATGACAAAGAAAAGAAAAACCATGAAGAGAAGGAAAAAGTGAAGGCAGAAAACGGATTGCAGGAGAACTACAGTGTTGTCGTTGCTTCTGGTATGCGTTTGGGTTTTTAGTGACTTTTGGTTCCTATAATATGTGCCTGTTGATGGGAGTCTCAACGGGTACATATTATAGGACGGGCGCCTTGGAGCGAAGATGTCTTATGTACGTGAGATGTGACGTACCTGTGTCCACGGCTCACTGTGCTTTTGAGAATCTCGGACATGTCTCCGGGACCGTCCTCTTCAGCTGTGGTCAGAGTCACAGCGTTCCCGCGGGGCTTAAGGAGGCCAACTCCCGGCCACGATAATGATACTCACTTTCCAGAATGTCTCACTTCACACGGCTGCGGTGGCCTCAGTTTCTCGGGACAGTCTGGGTTCACTCAGGTCCCCCTTGGTGCGACTGATCTGTGGAATCGAGTCGGGGGCCGGGGGGAGGCAGCGGGGCAGAGTGTCCTGCGGGCGAGGCTGTGGGCTGGACTCCGGCACCTGCAGGGGTCACCGCCCGTGACCGCACAGCCAGGAGCGAACCCCAGTCACCAAAACTGGGGGTGGCCCCAGCACCGAAAAAGGAAGAAAGAGAAGGACAGCAGAAGGTCCCCGTGGCCAGGCCCCGGCCGTGCCAGGGGTCGCTGTGCCTTTGCACACGCTGCAGAGCGCGCAGACGGGGTGCTGGGAGAGTTGGCTGTGCGGGGAGGAAGCGTGAGATTGGAGGAGGGGACGGAGGGGACAGCGGGCAAGGTCTTGCAGGCTCGGGCCCCATCCCTGAGCCTGGGTGGCCGCCGCCGTGGCCCTGACGCCGTCCAGCGCTGGCGGGCCGGGCTCCGTGCGGAAGGGAGGTGCACCGCGGGGTGCCGGCCCTGTGACTCTTCGCGTCCCTCTCTCTAGGCCTGAAGTCTCAGTCCAAACGGGCCGTGTCAGGTACGCCCCCAAGGCCCCCGTCCCGGAGGGGGAGGACCGTGCCCGACAAAGTGGGGAGCACTTCTTCGGGAGCAGATGCGGCCGGCAAGGTGATCACGGTCCCCGTGTTCCACCTGTTCCACAAACTCCTGGCAGGTAAGATCGCCGCGCTGAGGCATCGGGGAGCTTCCGCTAGGAACTTGGGCACCCAGACTGGCTGTGTGACCCCCAGTATGGTCAGTCAGGTGCCGTTGGAGCGGCGAGAGTCAGCGGCAGTGGGGACCCGGTGCCCGCGCCCCGAGGCCGTTCCCTGCTGGAAAATGATCTGGCCTGAGGCCGGTACTTGGTTGCGGGTGTAAGGGAGCTGTTCGGTCGCTGGAGGCTAACGCTCTGTCTGGCCGTGTACGTAGCAGGGCTCGCCTGCCCCGGCCTCACGGCACTGCCTCTTCCCAGGTGTCCGTGACTGCGGCACAGAGCTCGGTGGGGATTGCTTAGTAAAGCCTTCCGAGTGTTGATTTTAAGTGTTTCTGATATGGAGCTGGGCTGGAGAGTTAGCAGGGCAGGCTGGCCGCTGGCCTGGCCGGGCTGCGGTAGGCTGGAGAGTCAGCAGGGCAGGCTGGCCGCTGGCCTGGCCGGGCTGCGGTAGGACGGAGAGTTAGCAGGGCAGCCTGGCCTGCTGCAGTAGGCTGGAGAGTCAGCAGGGCAGGCTGGCCGCTGGCCTGACGGGGCTGGTAGTGGCCGCGGCTCCCACTCAGGGTCCCGCCACCGCATATGGTGAGCAAGGCCAGGGGTCCCTGCACAGCGCCAAGAGCAGCCCATCCAGATAAAAGAACATGAAACTGGGGAGGTGGGAGATAGTCCTGGGGGTAGAACAGTCACTGTGCGCAGGCCACACTCAGTGCACTGCCCAGGGCGTCACTGGGCTCCCAGCGCCGCCAGGGGTCACTGCTGAGGACAGCGCCAAGAGTCAGGCTCACCGGGCACTGCGGCTGTGCCTGCCAAGAGCCGGTCTTGCGGTAGATGGGTTAAATTGAGTGTGGTTGGTTTGCTTTTGGTTCGGGTTGGGTCGGGTTGGTTTTGGGTTCGTCCCTGGCTGTGTTCCGTGCTCCCCCGTCTGTGTGCAAGGATCAAATCCAGGTTGCTGCGTGCAGCAGCGGAGCCTTAACCACTGAACTCTCTTTCAGGCCCTCAGTTGATGTCTCCTTGGGTTTCGGGTGTAAGTTCGTTATTTTATCTTTAGGCCAGCCGTTGCCAGCTGAAATGACACTCGCCCAACTTTTAACAATCCTGTATGACCGAAAACTTCCTCAAGGGTACCGCTCGGTAGATCTGACTGTGAAACTGGGATCGAGAGTTATCACAGACCCAAGCCTGTCGAAAACAGATTCGTTTAAACGACTACACCCTGAGAAAGGTACGTGTGTGGGACCCAGAGGTGACCAACTTCTCTGGCCTGCCACCCCCTTGGTGCGAAGCTGTGTCTCTCCCACACTCCGGCGGCCGGCTCTGTTCCGGCGCCCAAACAGGACTCAGCTCCTGGGGGTTCGGGTGCCCCCCACCCCCTCCCTCATCGCTCCCACCGGGCAGGCTTGAAGCAGGCGTCCTGGTCGCCAGTCATCTGCCTGGAATCCCATGTGCTCGGGACACTCCTCTCTGGTCAGGAGTGTGAGCCGGTGCGTTACTCTCAGTGGGGTGTGATCTTCATGCGCACTGACGGTGTTTAGTGTCAGCGCACTGACTGCGCACCTGTTCTCCAGGTGCTCTGCGGTCTTACGGCTTTGCATGGGTCATGTGGTTTATTCTATGCAAATGAGAATCCTGTTACTATAAAATGGGCTTCTGATTCTTATTATTGATTAATATTTTCTGCAGTTACATTTTTTCAAAGACCAGTAGTTGCATTATTTTCTTGCTTTTACTTACGTAGCACTAACTAGTTCCGAATGGGTGTTTTCTTGCCTTTTGAGGGAAGTGGGGTTGGTTTGGGCCACCCCTGATAGTACTTGGGGGCTATTCCTGTCGGTGCCCTGGGGACCCTTTGTGGTGCCGGGATTTGGCCCGGCGCCGTTGGGGTGCCAGGAAAACGCCTCAACCTCTGCGTTGTCCCTCGGGTCGCTTCTGCCTCTCTCTCCTACAGTGAAGGGACTTAGTTGCTGTTTGTCTGTCTTGAGGCCACACCGGGCGGCGCTCAGGACTGAGCCCTGGCTCTGCACTCAGGCTCACTCCGGGTGCCGGGCATGGGGCGCGGGTAGCTGCGTGCTCGCCAGGCACCTCCCGCTCTTCCTCTCCGGCCCTGGATGCGCTTTCCTGGGGAGCTGCGAGGGGAGGGAGAGGGGTGTGTGTGCCGGAGAGAGACCCGGGCTTCTCTGGAGTGGGAGAAGCCCGTTGCTTTTTTTAAAGTGTAGAATAGTAATTTTTCTTCAGTTGCTTTATTTTGATCGTTTTAAAATATTTTACTACTATAATTGCCTTACAAGGAAAAGTTCCCAAAGTTGCCTGGCAGGAATGTGGTTCGTCGTATTTTAACTTCAGCTTATTCCTCTGTTTAAATTTCAGTTTGTCACAAATGGCTTTTCTTGGTTCTGTTGTAAATTTTAGTACAAATCCCAGAGTTTGAGCGGGTTTGTCTTTGTGTTTCACGTGATCTTTCCTTGTGTGTAGACGAATGCTTTAGCTTTCCTCTATGAGAGGTTACTGATTAACCAATATGTGTGTTTTTTTGCTTTTAGTAAGAAGTGTCTTAATTCTTTTCTCAACTGTTTTGGAGTTCCTTGTATCGTGTGGGTGCGGAGGCTCGTGCCCACCCTGCTCGGGCAGGCCAGGGACCTCGGGACGGGTGTTGGCACGAGGGGACTGAGGCACAGCTGCCTTCAGGACATGCCATAATCCCAGTGCTGCCTCTGGCCTGACTATTGAAATTCTAAAGCAGCAAACACACGTGATAGGGGCTGACGTGATAGTCGGGTTCGATTCCCAGCATCCCATACTGTCCCCTGAGCACCGTCAGAAGTGATCCCTGAGCACAGGCAGGAGTGGATATTATTTTTTGCGGGGGGAGGCGGAGAGTGTTGTTTGGGTCACACCTTACAGTGCTCAGGAGTCACTTCTGGTGGCGTTGGGGATGGAACCTGGACCATCCACATGAGAAGAGAGCCCCCTCCCCTGGCCTGCCGCGTCTCTCCGGCCCGAACAGCCCAGATTCTTACGTGGCAGGTCCCTGCGGTGCCTCCCTCCCGCCTCCCGTGCCGAGGGCTCCACTCCGGGGACAGGCTCTGCTGAGCGGGCGCGGGTGCCAGGCCGGCACCGCTGCTCTGTGCGTCCCCCTGGGCCAGCGCTCTTGAGCGGCCCTGTCTCGTCGCAGGAGGTCTCGTCGCAGGCTCTGCCCTCTCGGGCCGGGGATGTGGTCGCCTGTCGGGAGCTGGGGTCCGTTCCCGCGCCGCGCCAGTCCCCGGAAGTCACGTTTTCCTTCTTGTGCACTAAGACATGCAAACCCGTGTCAGGAGCGGGACCCTTCCTGACCTCCCCTTGGCGTTCCAGATCACGGAGACCCGCTCGGCAGCTGCCCCGAGGACGAGGCCCTGTCTCCGGGCGAGGACTGCATGGACGGGGCCCTGGACGAGTCCCTGCTGGAGACCTGCCCCATCCCGTCCCCGCTGCAGGTCTTCGCGGGCATGGGCGGCCTGGCCCTCATCGCCGAGCGGCTGCCCATGCTGTACCCGGAGGTGATCCAGCAGGTGAGCTCGGGGGCGGGGCTGCCCGGCCTCCGTCGCTTCCGAGCGGGCCCACCAGGGAGTCCAGCACATCTGCCCAAGTCATGACCCTGTAGCACGTCTGGACCTTTGCTTCATGGTGGCGGCGCGTGCCCTTGGGTGTGGTGCCAGCCAGGGCCTGAGCAGCTCCAGACTGTGAGGCCGGGCATCCCCCGGGGCTGCTCCCTCTGCCGAGCCCTGCCCGCCGCCCGCGCCCGCCGCTGCGCTCGGCTCCAAAGGGGAGACTCTCGCAGTTTGGGTACTTGGTGCCTGTTTCCTGGAGCCGCCGAAGACTGGCTGTGCCTGAGAGAGGAGTCAGTGGGCAGGAGGCGGGCAGCAGGCAGCCTCCCTGGGGGCCCCAAGGTGCCCTCGGTGTAGCCGGTCCCCTGGGGTCCGTAAGCTGCGTCATCGGAACGTCTCAGGACCGTCCTGGTGTGCCCTGTGCTTCTCTCTCCCTTCCCGAGAACAGTTCTGGGACTCAGGGCCCTTGCATTCGCCAGGACCTTCTTTCTTTCTTTTTTTTTTTTTTTTTGCTTTTTGGGTCACACCCGGCGATGCTCCGGGGTTACTTACTCCTGGCTCTGCACTCAGAAATTACTCCTGGCAGTGCTTGGGGGACCATATGGGATGCCGGGGATCAAACCCGGGTCGGCCGAGTGCAAGGCAAACACCCTCCCCACTGTGCTATCGCTCCGGCCCCAGGACCCTATTTCTAACTGACGATTCCCGTGAAAACTCTCGTGCCCCAGTAAGGTCGCGGAGGTTGGGCCTTGGGCGTGTTTGGGGGCGACTGTGCAGCCCGCAGCAGAGTGTGCTGGGCTGTCCACCTGCTGGGGAGGCTGAAGGGGTTACGGGGCCGGGGGCTTGGCTCTCGGGTGCCCAGCGGCCCTCTGCGGTGTCAGGGCAGAACCAGGGTGTGGCCACGTGCACACCGAGGGCTTCGCTGGCGAGTCATCGCCCACCTGGAGAGCTTCTCACTTTAAGGTGTCACGGCCGTGATCACGAGGTGACTGGTCAAAGTAGGGCTAACGCTGCCCTTCCTGTAAGTAGCAGTGACGCAGTCAGGTGATCAAGGAGACTTGGACAGTAGTTACATTACCGTGGTTTAGTGAAGATGGTCTCCCTCCGAGTCTCTCATTAGTGCCTCAGTGTGGGGTGTTGTCTGATAAATACATAAAGACGCACGAGTGGCCTTCAGCTGGGGCCGGGGGCAGGGGCGGGTGAGTGGAGAGGCACGCCTCGCCCCGGACGGGGTGGTGCATCACAGCCGACTAACAGGGCCGGTGGCGGGCGTGCTGGGACCAGAGGGTGGGCTCCTCTTCCTGGGCGGAAGTCTCCGTGCCTCCGTGCCCGTGACCGTCAGGGCGCCGAGAGAGGGCGGGCAGGGGAGGGCCCGGCTGCGGCGTGGTCGGGCGGTGGCACCACGTGCTTCTCTCCTGCCCAGGTGAGCGCTCCGGTGGTGCCGTCCGCCGCCCAGGAGAAGCCGAAGGACAGCGACCAGTTTGAGTGGGTGACCATCGAGCAGTCGGGGGAGCTGGTCTACGAGGCCCCGGAGACTATCGCGGCCGAGCCGCCCCCGCTGAAGTCGGCCGTGCAGACGATGTCGCCCATCCCGGCGCACTCCCTGGCCGCCTTCGGCCTGTTCCTGCGCCTGCCCGGCTACGCCGAGGTGCTGCTCAAGGAGCGGAAACACGCCCAGTGCCTGCTGCGCCTGGTGCTGGGCGTGACGGACGATGGGGAAGGAAGTAAGTGTCCGGGCGCCCTTGGGGCTCCTCTCAGCCTTCTCGGGCGCCCGGCTTAGTGGTTTGCGGGTGACGCCTTAGTCCCGAGATCAGACGCGAGAAATCCTTCAGCGTCTTCGCTCTGGGTTCTCGATTCGCTTCGAAGGCGTTTGCTGGCTGCCTGCAGGAAGGCGGAGTTGGTGCTTCACCTTGGCCCGGGAGTAGCCTCAGGGTGGCACGTGTCGCCCCGCGCAGAAGTGTCTGGGCAGGCTCGTGTTTCAGGCCACGCGGCGCCACTGGGCCTGGTGGGGCCTTGCCGGAGAGTCGTGACTGGCTCAGAGACCGGGACAGGTCCCTGTGCTGCCGCCCCCAGCTCGCAGTGGAGCACCTCAGCACCCCCGGGAGTAACGTCCCCCACCCCTCGTGGCCAGATAAAGAAGTGAATAGATAGCTCTTGTCAGTGGGCCATGGGGAGTCTTGAAAAGGCAACTCCCCCCCAACCCCCAAAAAGGACAGTGAAGGCTTATCCAGATGAGTCAGCAGGGGCCAGAGAAGAGACACAGCGAGCCGGGCTCCTGCCTTGCGTGTCACTGGCCCAGATACAGTCCCCGGCACCCCTCGGGCCTCCGAGCCTCGCCGGCTGTGGCCAGAACCAAACCGCGAAGCTGAGATGAGAATGGGAAGGAGATGGCAGTCGGCGTGGGTGTGTGCGGAGGCGGCGGGCACGTGTCAGCACCCGCTGCCCTCGGCCCCGCACGGAAGGAGCCTGGGCCTGATGTGGAACCTGAGTGGCACCAGCTGTTTGTCACCTGTGACAGCTGTCACCTGCGGCGTGCAGCTCTGGGGTTGTTTCACTGCACCCACCGCTCGGAGCAGAATCGTGAGAAAAGGGTTTGCAGTTGGTTTGCCTCGGTGGATCCCTTGGTTTGGTTTTGGTTTTGATTTTCATTCTTAGATTTTCCTGGGCCACACGCAGCCCTGGTCAGGAGTTCCTGTCGCTGGGCGCTGAACTGGGTGCCCACGCGCAGGGCGAGCTGCTCACCGGCGAGCTGTCGCTCAGGAGCCTCGACCCCTGTGTCCCGACTGGCTTGCGCTCCGTGCCCCCCAGTGTCGCCAACAGGGACGGGTGGTTTACCTGTGCGCTGTGCAACCAGAGCTCTTGCTCGCCCACCTGCGTGCTTTTTCCTTTCCTGTTTTTCCATGTTGATGGAATTCTTCCCAAAATATTGACGGGTTAAAAGTTATTTTTATTACTGTTACTAAATTATAGCTTCTGTACACTAACTGGTTCAAGTTCAGTTTCATACCTGTCATATACCTACGTGGCTAGAAGAAAACATTTTAATTACCCGACCTATTTTTTATTTGTTCGTTTAACTACAGGGAAGGGGAGGATCTCTCATGTGAGTGTCGCCAGACAGGGGGAGAAACTGCTTTAATTCTTTTTTTTTAATTAATTTTTTTAATTTTTAAAAATTTCTTAAAATTTTTAATTTTTTAATTAGTGAGTCACAGTGAGGGTACAGTTACAGATTCAAACATTTCATGCTTGTTTTTCCCTCATGCAGTGTTCGGGAGCCCATCCCTCCACCAGTGTCCATTCTCTACCACCAATGACCCCAGTATCCCTCCCACCCCCCAGTCCCATCCCCCCCACCCCACCCTGCCTCTGTGGCAGGGCATTCCAATTTGTTCTCTCTCTCTCCTTTTGGGTGTTATGGTCTGCAATAGGGGTATTGAGTGGCCATCATGTTCGGTCACTAGTCCACTTTCAGTGCGCATTTCCCTTACCACTCGGGATCTCCACTCACAATTTATTTGGTGTTCCCTTCTCCATTTGGTATGACTTTCCCCCAGCGTGTGAGGCCAAGTTCCAAGCTATGGAGTCAACCTCCTGGTATTGTATACTACTATTCCTGGGTATTAGTTTCCTACTCTGTTATTTTATATTCCACAGATGAATGCAATCTTTCTATGTCTGTCTTTCTCTTTCTGGCTCATTTCACTTAGCATGATACTTTCCATGCTGATCCACTTATATGCAAAGTTCACGACTTCATCTTTTCTAACAGCTGCATAGTATTCCATTGCTTAGATGTACCAGAGTTTCTTTAACCAGTCATCTGTTCTTGGGCACTCGGGTTTTTTCCAGGTCCTGGCTATTGTAAACAGTGCCGCGATGAACATATAAGTGCAGATGTCATTTCGACTGTACTTTTTTGAAACTGCTTTAGTTCTGCTCATCTCCCTTGGTTTTTTTTTTTTTTCTTTTTCCTTTTTGGATCACACCCGGCGATGCACAGGGGTTGCTCCTGGCTCTGCACTCAGGAATTACCCCTGGTGGTGCTCAGGGAACCATATGGGATGCTGGGAATCGAACCCGGGTCGGCCCTGTGCAAGGCAAACGCCCTCCCCACTGTGCTATTGCTCCAGCCCCTAATTCTGCTCCTCTTCCTTGCACTGATCCAAATTGCAATGCTTTGTTTAATATTTTTAACTTAGTACATACTTTTCTACTAGAAAGTCACATTGCAAACAAAACAAGTCCGTGTTACTCTCTCATTATTTCATGACTTAAGCTACTTCCAAGACAAGAAATTGTCGTCATTCCATTTTAAGAATATTTTTGTAGTAAATTGTTTGGTTCAGGGCTCCAGGGAGAGAGGTTGGTGGGGGCAGGAAGAGAAAGTGTGTTCCCAGGCCGTGCGGACCGGCCGTGCCCTCGGCCCCTGGCTCGTCTCCCCAGGGCCCCCCCGCCCGTGGTCTGAGAGCCTCGCGGGGCTCCCTGGCTATTCCCGCTTTGTTCTGAATCACGTTTGTACTTGGGCGTTTTCCCGGGCGGTTCGTTCCGCCAGCCCCGGGACCTGTGTTCTAAGCGTGCGGCATCTCCTGTTTCTCTCGGACCCAGGCCATATTCTGCAGTCCCCGTCGGCCAACGTGCTCCCCACGCTGCCCTTCCACGTGCTGCGGAGCCTGCTGAGCTGCACGCCCCTGACCACGGACGACGGCGTGCTGCTGCGCCGCATGGCGCTGGAGATCGGGGCGCTGCACCTCATCCTCGTGTGCCTCTCGGCGCTCAGCCACCACGCGCCCCGCGTGCCCAGCTCCAGCCTCAACCAGGCCGAGGTGCGTGGGGGTCCCCTCGCGCCTGCGGCAGGGGAGGTTTCAGTGGCCGCCTGTGGGCGCGTTGCCCGCCCGAGACGCTCCTCTGAGGAGCTTCCTGCATAGGCGACTGGGTAGCTTGAGGCAGCTTGTGGGGAAACAAAAGTATCCTCAGTGACTTCATAGGCTTGCGCAGTTCCGTGGAGGGGCTTGTTGGATTTGTCTCCTGGCCCTTCTGTCCTTCCCTGAACTTTAAGGGAGTCCTGCCGGTGAACGAGAGATCCCGGTCAGGAAGCACAAGGAGCAAAGAGCAAAAGAATCCCTTCACTGTTGGAGACATTTGGTTGCTCAGCGAAAAATGCAAAAAATGATTAATGGCAGGGGCTGGAGCGATAGCACAGTGGGTAGGGCGTTTGCCTTGCACGCAGTTGACCCAGGTTCGATTCCCAGCATCCCATATGGTCCCCTGAGCAACGCCAGGGGTAATTCCTGAGTGCAGAGCCAGGAGTAACCCCTGTGCATCGCCAGGTGTGACCCCCCCCCAAAAAAAAAGCAAAAAAAAAAAAATGAATGGCATATGTGGCCTGAGTGAGGCTGTGATAGCACAGGCCGATATATGAAAGCGATCATTTTCTACATACCCACAGACACCAGCTTTATTAAGGTGTCAGAATGGCGTAAGGAGAAAGAGATATCAGTCTGGAAACACGTCCACGTCTCTATTCATAAAATACACTAGGAGAGCGTAGCAAGGACGCGAGGCCGGAGGGAGCGTAGCAGGAAGCGCAGCCGTGGGCCAAGTGTGGATGATCCCCACGGCGTCTGAGTCGGAGTCGCCCTCTGTGACGTGGGAAGGCAGTGAGGGGAGAGTGTCGCCTGCTTGTTGTCGTTGGGCCACAGCTGGCGACGCTCAGGCCTCCTCGTGGCTCTGTGCTCGGGGATCACTTCTAGTGGTACCCGGGGGACCATCGGGGATGCCGGGGATCGAACCCGGGCAGCCACTTGCAAGGCAGACGCCCTCCCTGCTGTCTGTCGCTCCGGCCCGAGGCTTCGTTCTCGTGCTCTGCGGTGTAATGGGAGCCAGAGAGCTGGTCGGGGGCGAGGGGCTTGTCTTGCGTGTGACCCTGAGTTCTGTCCCCTGCGTCACACGCTGTCCAGCACCCGGAGTGACCCTGAGCGCTGAGCCTGGAGTGAGGGCTGGGCACAGCCTCCTCCCCAAGCCCCAAGATGAGTAAACGTAATGGCTGTGAACAGCTCTAGCCAACCACACGGTCTGCTGATAAAATCAGGATTACAACTAAAATACATCGCAAGGGACTTTCGCATATTTATTCAGATTTTTGGTTTTGCATTTGTTTTTGGTCACGCGTAGCCGTGCTCAGGCTTTTGCCTCTGCGTCAGCTCCGTATGGGGCGCCGGGGTGACCCTGTTGGCCTTTGCAGGACAAGGCCCTACCCGCCCTGTCGCTCTGCCCCGTAAACTCACGTGTTTAAGAAGTTGACGAAACGGGCTGGAGAGAAAAGTACCGGGATTAAGGCGCGGCCCTGCGTGTGGCTAACCTTCCTCTAGCGCATAGCCAGGAGTCCCCCTGAGCACTGCCAGCTGTGACTCCCCCTGCTGAGGCCCCCAGATGGAAGGGGAACACACCTCTGTTGGCTGCAGTCATAGGACAAAGGTGAAGCGGTGGAGTGTCACGGGCAGATAGGGAAGCTGGGCTGGTGCTGTGCACGCTTCACGTAACACTTGGTAGGGAGTGTCCTGGGGCTGCAGGTACAGGCAGGAGGCGAGGCCGGCGTGGCTTCGTCCGCAGATGCCCTGTGGTCCTCTGAGCACCGCCAGGAGTGTGCCCTGAGCACCACGGTGAGGCCCCAGGGCCACTGGGAGGGAAGACGAGGCAGCATTGTAGTTTTCCTCTGAGGAGCTCTTGCTCAGTTCACCCTAAAACGCCCCGGGAAACTAAGGCTCATCCTCTGCTGATTAAGTGCCTGCTCCCTGCGCCCGGTCCCTTCCCCTGGCTCTGGCCTGCGTCTGGGCCTGTGTCTCTGCGTCTCTGCGTCTCTCCTGAGTGCGTGTTCACGCGGGGGGGTGCGTGAGACTCCCCCGTTATTCACTGCGCTGCCTCAGCGTTCTCTTCCTCGCTCCCTGTCCTTGCCCATGGCCCCCGGTCTCGGTGCGCGGACGGGGGTGCGGAACCCCCCGCCCCGCTAACGCTGTGCTGTTCCGCGCGCAGCCCCAGGTGTGCAGCTCGCCCAGCCCCGCGCCCACCGAGGAGCAGCAGCTGTACTGGGCCAAGGGCACGGGCTTCGGCACGGGCTCCACGGCGTCGGGCTGGGACGTGGAGCAGGCCCTGACCAAGCAGCGGCTGGAGGAGGAGCACGTCACGTGCCTCCTGCAGGTGAGCCGGCCCCTCTTCCCGGGAGTGACGGGACCCCGGCCGCCTGCCTCTGGCCTGAGGGTGTTCAGTGGGAAGGGGCGGGGCTGAAGGCGTGTCCCCTAACCGGGGGTGGGCAGAGCGTCAGCACGGGGCATGGTGCTTGCCCTGCTCGGCCCCTGCCCCGCCCCCAGGCAGAGCGCCCTGAGCACTGCCGGCAGGGACCCGGGAGCCCAGAGGAGCGAGCCCTGAGGGTCTCCGTGTGGCCCTGGAAACCGCCCCCTACCTGGCAGAGGCTTGGAGCCTGGTGCCCAGGGTTGGCACAGACGCCCGGCCTGCTGTCACAGTGTCACGTCCCACCGTGCTCCCTCGGAAGCTGAGTGTGAGAGCGGCCAGGGTGGGCCCTACACGCCTCCCGGCCCCCCGCGGCGCTCAGTCCTGTTGCGGGGGCGGGTGGGGGGGCGCAGGCCTGGAGTCCGTGGTCCCGGAACTGCTTTCCTGCAGTTGCTCTCTGAGCCTCGCTGTTCTGCTGACAGGGTATTCCAGGCTTCCTAGCGACGTGCCCGCTGCGTCTCACTGGGAAAGTGCTCGTGCCGCTCGCCTGGAGCACGGGCTGAGCCCGGTGTGGACGCCCGGCTACGCGCCAGCCTGACCCCGCGTGTCTTGCAGGTCCTGGCGAGCTACATCAACCCTGTGAGCGGGACCGTGAGTGGGGAGGCCCAGGCCTCCCCGGAGAGCGGAGGCCAGAACAGCAGTGCTCTCCCGCCCGTGCTCCTCGAGCTGCTCAGCCAGTCCTGCCTCATCCCCGCCATGTCCTCCTACCTGCGCAACGACTCAGGTCAGTGGCCTGGGGCGGCCCGCGGGCCTCAGCCATCCGGACAAGGGTCTGGCGCTCTGGGCGTGTCGTGCAGGGCGGGTGTGCAGGCTCGGAGTTTCTTCCTTGGGGAAGAAGGCGGGCGCGGGCCTGACTGTGCTGGGGTCAGGGAGTCTTTCTTGGTCACTGTGAGGCTCGGGGCTTCCTCCTGGCTCTGCGTTCAGGCAGGTGCTCGGCCACAGTGCTCTCGCTCCGCTCCCAGGTCAGTTCCAAAAAGTTGTTCTGAGATCTTCGGGTCCGACAGGGCACTGGGAAGTTGCGTCTTTATTATCCTTCGAGCTTGAGGGGTGCGGGGGCCACGTCCCTGCTTCTCGGGGCTACTCCTGGCCCTCGACTGTACTCCAGGGACGACGTGTGATGCAGGGGTTGGGCCGTGGTTGGCCGCATGCCAGGCGGCTCTGTCCTGGCTCTGGCCGGTGGGGGCTGTTTCCACGCGCGGCTGGGGGCGGGGCAGAATGCCCGCCTGGGCCCCCGGGAAGATCTGGCGTCGGTCTGGGGGGAGAGTGCAGGCCGTGGCCCTCCCTGCTGCCCGGGCAGCCCCACGCGTGGCCGTGGTGCTCAAACCCGTCACGGTGGTCGCGTCAGCGGCCGTGGCCCCGGCACGAGAGGCCCCTCTGCAGGTGAGCACGTGTTGCCCTGCCACCCCGGGCCTGGAGAGACGATTGTCACCGTCCTCCATCCCCCGGGAGAGGTCACGGACGTTCCCGAGCTGCCGGGGGCGTGTCCCCCGCATTTGGCGTGTGAGGGCGTGGCTGCCGTGGCCTTTGCTTCTGTACCTGCGTGTTGATGGAGCGACTGTGCTCTCGGTGGTACTGGAGACAAGCTGGGAGCAGTTTCCCTCCCAGCCCCAGGGGATCAAAGCCGCAGACCTGACTAGGCAATTCACCCCCATATACAGAATCCGTTTTGGGGCTCGAGTGGGGGGAGTGCATTCCCGAGCAAACGCGGTTGGTTTTACGGGGAAGCTGCTTGCACTCGACCAACCAGGGTTCGAGCCCCAGTGTACTGGCCGGCATGATTCCTGCGTGCAGTCAGGAGGGACCCTGAGCATCGCCGGGTGTAGCCAACACCCAGACCAGGCCAGCTGGGCACGGGTCTTCCTGTCCCGGCCCTGAGCACTCACTGCCCCGCTGCCAGGAGCCTCATGGCCGCCTTCTCGTCCCTGCAGTGCTCGACATGGCCAGGCACGTGCCCCTGTACCGCGCCGTGCTGGAGCTTCTGCGGGCCATCGCGTCCTGCGCGTCCATGGTCCCCCTGCTGCTGCCCCTGTCCACGGAGAGCGGCGAGGAGGACGAGGAGCAGGCCGAGGGCCAGGCCTCCGTGGGCACGCTGCTGGCCAAGATGAAGACCTGCGTGGACACCTACACCAACCGCTTACGGTAGGCTCCGAGGGAGTCCCGGGCCACAGGCTGGCCACACGCGTGTGCAGGCAGAGGACAAGGCATCACGGCGGGTCCGCGCCACTGCATGGAGTCAGAGTCTCTTTCCTTGGCAGGCAGCTGTGCCGTCCCGTGGCACGTGGGGCAGGGCTTTGTCGCCCGTGTGGGCGCCGGGCGGCACCCAGCCCTGCAGCCACTGCCGAGCGCGGCCACTGAGCTGCCGAGTGATTCCCTGGGCGCGAGTTCCCTCCTGGTTTATACTGTTCCTCTCTCTTGAACACACACACACACCCCAATTCACGCCGTGATCTTTTCCCAAAGACAAGATTCTGCATGTGTCGACGTTTTAGTTGTAAATTAGGTGTTTTTATGGAAAGTTAAATTTTACATGCATGCTGGGCTTAAATGTCTGTTTCACTGCATTGAGAACCTTCAGCTGTTTCTTCTCTCACTCGTGCCGGGCCCAGATCACTAGAGGCCGGGCTGCTGCTGGCAGTGCTCAGGGGCCCCGTGGGGGCTGAGACCAGCCAGTTCACGGCAGCCGCTTTGCCCCCGCAGTGCCCCTCTGTGCTCTCCGTCCTCTCACTGCCCGGTGGCGCAGGCCTGCTGATGGGCTGAGGGTGGTCTGCAGGGACGCGCTTTCCCAGGGAGCTTCTGGGGTGGTCAGGACTAGCTGCTGGTGTGCAGAGCCCCGCAGCCGGCCGTGCTCAGAGCACGCGGGCGCCTTTCCCGGAACCTCCCCCAGGATTTGTATTTGATCTGGCTGATTGGCTGCTGTTCCAGGGGCCCAAACGTTTCAAGCAAAGGTATACACTGAAGGATGCGGAATGTTGGTCATTGCGGGGCGCTGGTTGGCTTCAGTCGTGATCAGGGGACCCGGCGTTTGGGCTGGTGCTGGTTCTGTTGGGTGGCCGGGCTGTCGGCAGAAACAGCAGCGAAGAGAAGACCATGGTGAGGATGTAGACAGCCCTAGGTGTGTGCTGTTTGCCCTGCCAGAGAAGGGAGCTGGGCAGGCACCTGGGTGACACTGTTTGTGTTCTGGAAGAGAAGGTAGAACGTTTGGCCCCGTCCTTCACTGTGGTAAAATACTGTCGGATGCTCCTAGCGGGCAACTGGGCGGCCGGCATAGGCACACGGCTGGGGCGCAGGGCCCGGGGCTGCTGCCCGCTGGGGCCTGTGTCGGCCTGGCCAGCCCGCGCGTTTCCTCCCCCGCCTCTCACCGCGCTGTGAGTGGCCGTGGGTGAAGGCCACATGGAGACTCTCCGGGCTGGTCTAGCCAAACAGGGCTGAGACGCACTGCTGCGCGGTGCTCTCCCCCTCAGCCACAGCCGCACACATGTCTGTCTGAGCACGAGGGGCCCGAGGGAGGAGATCCGCCATGTGGATGCCGGAAAAGCTGTCCTCTGCCCTCCCGGGGACTAGTGACAGCAAGGGCTGAAGGCACATGGCCTGCAGGTGACCCCCCAGCACCACGAAGGGACGGTCTGTAGGGCCTCACTCCGGGGTTCCCTGAGCACCACCAGTGAGTCCCCCAAAAGAACCTGTAGGATGGGGGCTGAAGCGATAGCACAGCGCGTAGGGAGTTTGCCTTGCACACGGCCGACCTGAGTTCGAATCCCAGCATCCCATATGGTCTCCTGAGCACCGCCAGTGCTCCTGTGCATTGCCGGGTGTGACCCAGAAAGCAAAAAAATAAAATAAAAGAACCTGTAGGGGAAGGGGTCGTAACCCAGCAACACAGGAGCCAGCTGTTAGGCGAGCTCATACTCCCTTAAAAATCCCCGGGTGGGGCCCGAGAGATAGGACAGCGGGGAGGGCGTTTGCCTTGCACGCAGCCAACCCAGGTTTGATCCCCAGAACCCCATGGGGTCCCCCATGCACCCTGAGCACAGAGCTAGGAGTAACCCCTGAGTATGACAGGTGCCCCCTTCCCCCCCTCCCTTCCCGATTCCCAGAGTGTTTTTCCACGTGGTGTCGAGCCAGTCCCTGCTGTTTCCTCCGCCGAGCTCTGAGTCAGAGCAAAGCCCGGAATTGCTTCTCCGCAGAGTTTTGTCTTTGGGCTACAGAATATTTGGTTGGTCGGTAGGAAATAAATCCTCTTTTGTTAAGGCTTTTTCTGTTTCCCCTACTTTTCGAATGATTTTCCAAGCGTTCCCATTTTGTGAGATAGTGTAGGAGTCAGGCTCTTGCCTTGTAGGCAGCCAGGAAGGCGAGAGGTAGGTTGGGTCACTCTCAGATCACATAAATGTGTTAAGCACTTTCGGAAGTTACTTAATTTTATTTTAATAGTTAATGAATTAACAAAGGTGTGACTTTGAATATCAAATCAGTAATGTTTATGATACGAATAACAAACTGAGTCGAAATTTGTATTTCTTGTCACTGACATGAAACACTGTTGCATTTATCTCTAAAATTTATACACTGAAAACTTGCCGTCCCATGGATGTTGACTTGCGTTTGCTAGAAGCTTGGGTACATTCTAGACTGCACGAAGGTGGCAATGAAGAGCAAGTGCCCTCACATGCGGTGTTGGTTAAATTTCTGTCCTCAAGCCTGTAGTTCAGCGCGTATTTTCCCTGAAGCACCTCTCTCTGCGCGTATCCTGAGTGGATATGCAGCTCGTACACTTAGTGTAGATACTGTACAGATACTGTGCATAAGCCGGGGCGGTTCTCATACCAGGTGCAGAGGTCCAAGGACACGCTGGTCTTCGGCTCTTTTTAAGAACTCTCATTGATTTAGGGCCATAAAATCTCTCTTGCACGTGTATGTATCTTTCAGATCCAAAAGGGAAAATGTGAAAACAGGCGTGAAACCTGACGCGGCCGACCCGGAGCCAGAAGGCCTCACGCTCCTGGTGCCCGACATCCAGAGGACGGCGGAGATCGTGTGCTCGGCCACCACCAGCCTGCGGCAGGCCAGCCAAGGTGCGTCCGTCCCCCCCGCTCGCTCCTCCCCCCGCACCCCGAGAGGTGGGGCTCCCTCACTGGCGGCTGCGTCTAAAAACATCTGTGTAGATGGCGTGCAAGCAAGCTGCTCTGCCTAAAACTTGGTTAGATGTCAGTTTGACAAGTGAGTTGTAAATAATCGCTTCATTTAAAAATATTTTGACTGTGCTACGTAGAGTTGCCAAGAAAGCCTCATTGGCAGGCGCCAGCGCCCTGCCTGTCCCTGACTCCCGGAGAGGCCTGTCACTGGGCGGGGGCATTCCCCAGTAGACAGGCACGAGAACCCCCGGCCTGGGGGCTTCCTTGGCCCTCCCGCCCTTAGCACAAGACCACAGATGAGAATTCAGTAAAAGTTTTGCCCATATATGGGCATTTTTCTATATATTTTTCTATAGAAGGTATGAATGAACCTGGATCACTTATTATTTTATTCCTGCTGTGGATGAAACCTAATTGGTAGTTCAAGCTTTAAAGTTGATAATTTATGTTGATTAAAAAATAAGAATCTTTTATTCTTATAAAGATACAGTAGTGAGACTTGTGAAGAGCTGGGTGGGTGTTGTTTTTTTGGTGTTCACATTTTGAAACTTAGAAGTTAATTGTCTTTTTAGTTTTCTAAAAATGTTGACTTAATGCTATTTGTCTTGCAATATTAAACGACAGAAAAAAAACTAGGTGAATTCTCAAAGAAGGTGGCTATGAAACCCAAACCTTTATCAGTATTGAAATCACTTGAAGAAAAATACGTGGCTGTTATGAAGAAGTTGCAGTTCGGTGAGTTTTGAATTATGTTTTTAAGTTGTGCTACTCACTTTCTTCTTTAAAGACTTAAGTTTCTGACATAAATGACTCATTTTTTGTAATTTGATAAATACGGTGGCTTTTCCCTTTTCTGACTCATTTCTCTGTAGTGACATTGACATACTGTATTCCGTCAAAATCAGTGGCAGAAAGAACCAAGTGTCCGAGGCGCGGTCACAGCTGGTTCTGTCTCGAGTCTCCCTCTCGCTGCTTCCTGGTTTGAAGGAAGCCGAACCTGGAACTTTTTAATGAAATTCACAAAGAAAAAAATCCCATGAGATTGATCTTGGGAGTGTAGCTGCGCGTGGTTCCTTCCTGTGTGGAGACTCGTCGGGTTGGGACGTGCAGGGACACGGGCCTCCCGCGTAGGTGACCACGGTGGGGGCGGGGACATCGGTGTCCCCCATACTCAGATCTAGGCTTTGCCGTCCTTGCTGCCCGTACCCTGCCGGCTCCTGTTCTTGCAAGTCACTCCTAAGTATTTGGTACTGAAATGGGCACATTCTCGGCCCAAAACATTGGTTTGCTTTAAATTATTTTTCTCTTTTTACCAAATAACTTGAAAGGCCCCGTGCAGGTCACACAGCCTGTCTTGACTCCTTACTAAAACAGTAGTGTCATCTGGGAGGTGGCCGACCAGGCTCGCCTGTAAGGTGGTCTTCAGAGCGGCTTGAAAGGGCTCCGCCTAGTGACCACAGTGCTGGGGATGTGGGCCAGCCACCCGCGCCCGGCCTCTCTCATCCACACTTGGCCTTGGGGGAGTGGATCAACAGTTCTCTCATCCACTCCGTACTGTGCGTCGCTGTGAGTGTGACAGCAAGTAATCAGAATGCTGTCTGCTCCCATCTTAGAATTGCAAGACTGACAGCAGATGTGAGGGCCGCAAAGGTGGTCAGCAGCTGGGGCACTGGGCTTGCCTGTCGCTCAGCTGGGTTTGGTACATGACATACGGGCCCCAGAGCATCACCAGGAGTAAGCCTGGTGTGGCCTCCAACCCAAAGAGCAGAATAAGAGTAAAAGCAGAGTAAAGAGTGAAAAAACTCGGATTTACTGGGCTGGAGCCATAGCACAGCGGGTAGGGCATTTGCCTTGCACGCGGCCGACCCGGGTTCGATTCCTCCATCCTTCACGGAGAGCCCGGCAAGCTACCGAGAGTGTCTCGCCCGCACAGCAGAGCCTGGCAAGCTCCCCCTAGTGTATTCAGTATGCCAAAAACAGTAACAACAAGTCTCACAATGGAGACATTACTGGAGCCCGCTCGAGCTAACCGATGACAATGCTACTCAGAAAGACCAGGTGTAGCCCAAGGGTGAGCCTCTGGCTCCTGGAGGTTCACGTCTCCTCGCCTCGGGGCCTGGGAGAGGCTGGGGTGGGGCTTAGTCCTGGGATTTCTGCTTCAGGATTTTAAATAGTATTTTCTACTCTGCACACAACTTGTTTTTACTGTTGTGCTTTTGGCGGCCGCGGGCAGCTGTGCCCTCTCCTCTCCCTCCTCTTTCGCACGGGTCCCTCCTGGGAGGGCGTGGTGCCTTCGGGGCAAACTGTTCAAGCATTTAATCTCTGTCCTTGAGAAGCTCTGTTTTACTGCAGAAAAACAATCTGTTTAATTATTTTTAGGTGATTATTTTCCTCCTCCATTTTTGCTGTTGCCGCCTGTTACCCTGAGAAGCTGTTACGGAATGTGGCCATCATTGTGCTCTCATACTGTATAACGCCGTTTCGTTTCCCTTCCACATCTCTGCCCTGCGCCGTGCACATTTCTCCTTTCCTTTTTTTAAATTTTTTTTTTTTTTTTGCTTTTTGGGTCACACCTGGCGATGCACAGGGGTTACTCCTGGCTCTGTACTCAGGAATCACCCCTGGCGGTGCTCAGGGGACCATATGGGATGCTGGGAATCGAACCCGGGTTGGCCGCGTGCAAGGCAAATGCCCTGCCCGCTGTGCTATTGCTCCAGCCCCCTACATTTCTCCTTTCCATACTTTGATTTTAGATTCCATTTCTTTTCTAAACTGCTGCCTCACTCTGTCATTCTTGTCTTTTTTTTTTTTTAATCAAGTATATTGCTGCTGTTTTAAATTCTATTTTTATGGTTTTGGTTTTGGATCACACCTGGCGGTGCTCAGGGCTTACTCCTGGCTCTGCACTTGGGGATCACTCCTGTCAGTGCTCAGGGGACCCTGTGGGGTGCCGGGGTGGAACCGGGTTGGCTGGGCGCTGCTCCCTGCTGTACTGTCACTCCAGCCTTGAGGATTTGTCTTTGCTGGATTAGGTTGTTCAGAATATTTGCTATCTAAGTGCCTAACCCAGGGCTGGAGTGAGAGGATACAGTGGGGTAGGTGAGGGGTTTTGCCTTGCGTGTTGTTGGATCTGGGTTCGATCTCCGGCACCCTGCTACTGGTTGTGGCCCCCCAAATGAAGCAAAATCCCCAAAGAACAATAATAGTAAGAAACAATCAAACATTCCCAGCACTTTGGCTGGAGCTCAGGGTCAGAGGTCATGCTCCCACACGAGAAGCCCCGAGTTCGATGCCCGGCCCCGTTGGCCCCCCCTTCCTTAGCCACCACACGTCGCTCTGTCCTTTCTGTAACCCACGCAACTGTTCGGAGTTCTTTGGCATTTTCTGTAAATGCTTTTCGGTGGGCATCCTTGCCTTTGTGCTTTTGGGATTCTCTTTCCCTCTGTGTGTCTGTGTGTGGTGGGATGGAGGGTGTTTGGGACACACTGAGTGGGCCCAGGGCTCCCCGCGGCAGTGCTCCGGGCCGTGTGCAGTGCCCTGGGGGAGACGAGGCCTGGCCGCGTGCAGAGCAAGAGCCTCGGGCTGGCTCTCCGGCCCGGCATGGCCTCCTAGGGCAGGTTAATAAAGGGATTGCCAAGGCATGCAAGAGGCGTATATTCAACCGCGGGGAGCCACCTGGGGTGCCGGGCATTGCCAGGCACCTGCCCTGCTCCCAGGACGCTGCCCAGCCACGGCGCGGCTTTTGAAATTTGTACTACGTTGCGCTGTTAGCTAGCGACTTGATAAAGTAGTCTGGCCGGGAGAACAGCGTGGATTCCGTCTGAGACGGGTTTCTGTGTTTCTGCTAGAATTGGTATTGGAACCCGGGTCTGGTGCACGCGAGGCCGTTGACGGGGCACCGTGTCCGCGGCCCGTTTCGTGTTCCGTCTTGCGGCGCCAGCACAGACCCGCGGGTGCCGTGTAAGCTCACACCCGTCAGCCAGCCGCGGCCCGTGTGTCTCTGATTTGGGTGGACAGTAGTGATTGATTCTGGTGTCTGTCTGTGTAACAACATTCCTCCATTCTGGTGTTTTCTCCCCCCACCCCCTTTTTTTTTCAGTGCTTTTTTTTTTTTTTTTAAATCTTCTTCTTCTTCTAGATACATTTGAGATGGTTTCTGAAGATGCGGATGGCAAGTTGGGTTTTAAAGTGAATTACCACTACATGTCTCAGGTGAAAAACGCAAACGACGCCAACAGCGCCGCCAGGGCCCGGCGCCTGGCCCAGGAAGCTGTGACCCTGTCCACCTCGCTGCCCCTCTCGTCCTCGTCCAGCGTGTTCGTGCGCTGCGACGAGGAGCGCCTCGACATCATGAAGGTAGAGCCCCACCGGCCTCGCGGTGCCCTTCTCCCTCCTCCGCTGGGACCTCAATGGCCGCTGGGTACAGCAGGCAAAGGCCCCGTGGCTCGGCGGGACCGAGGCTGGGAAGAAAGCGGCTTAGGCGGGGTGTGGCCTGTGGCGCCCAGTCCTGGGCTTCCGGAAACGTCAGACGTTTCTCTCCGGTCGCAGATGGCGGTCAGCCGTCGCTTTGTCCCCAGCCGCGCCTTGGTGCCTTACTGCCCGGTCCCTGGTGCTTCAGTGCCCGGTCCCTGGTGCCTTACTGCCCGGTCGCCCTGGTGCCTTACGGCCCGGTCCCTGGTGCTTTACTGCCTGGTCCCTGGTGCTTTACTGCTCAGTCCCTGGCGCTTCAGTGCCCGGTCCCTGGCCTCGGGAGCGGAGCTTGCTGCGCCGAAGGGCTCCTCAGGTATGATGCCTGTGGCGCAGGGCCCTCTCTCCCGGCGTGTGGAGTGTCGCTGTCAGCCTTCCTGACCCCCACGGCCGGAACCCTCCCCCGCGTGGCCGCCTTCCTCCTGCAGAACTCCCGGGTGCCCGCTCCCCTCTCACCAGTCTGGCGCGCGCGTGTCCACACACGTGTCCTGTGCGCGGGGCAGGTGCCTCTGCCTCACTCTGAGTCCCTGGCCCGCCGCGGACCCAGCCTGTGTTTGGGCTCGCCCCCAGGTTCTGATCACCGGCCCAGCCGACACCCCGTACGCAAACGGCTGCTTTGAGTTCGACGTGTATTTCCCTCAAGATTACCCCAGCTCGCCGCCCCTCGTGAACCTCGAGACCACGGGCGGCCACAGCGTGCGCTTCAACCCCAACCTCTACAACGACGGCAAGGTACTGGGGCGGGAGACAGGGCTGTCTCTGAGCGTCTCCTCCCTGTCTGTGGGGATGAGCACTGCGGAACGAGCTTCCTCCCCACGTGCCGGGGCGGCCGCAAGGGAGCCTCTCAGTCCCTCAGCCCACAGTCCGCCCCCTGGTGTCTGTGTTCAGTACTGCCCTTGGCCGGCGCCAGGAGCCACTCCCTCTCCTGGTTTCTTGCAGGGAATCCTGACAGCCCAGGGCCCTTCCAGGGGGTCTGTGGCTCATCCCAGTCCCAGCTTCATGTCTGAGGCAGGACTTTGTATGGACACACTCCCAGCTAAAAGAATGTTTTTAATAACTTGAATAAGGAGGAAGTACTGAATCTTGTAACATTAAACTAGGGGCCGGAGCGATAGCACAGCAGGTAGGGCATTTACCTTGCACACAGCCGACCTGGGTTCAATCCCCGGCATCCCATATGGTCCCCCAAGCACCACCAGGAGTAATTCCTAAGTGCAGAGCCAGGAGTAACCCCTGAGCATCACTGGGTATGACCCAAAAAAAAAACCATTAAACTATATTCTATTATCAAAACTGAATACGTCTTGAGATTTGGGAAAATGACTTATTTTTGTTACTGCATTTTTTTCTCTCTCCTTTTTTTTTCTTCCTGAGGGGGAGTGGTGTGGGGGTGACTGCCCCGGGCTCACGGCCTCAAGACCCCTGCCGGCAGGCCCGGGTCAGTCAGGCTGGCCGCTGGGAAGCCGGCTGTCTCCCCCCGCACTTCTCACAGTCCTGTCACTGAAATGTTTTGTTTGCGGAAATTGTCTTCCGTTACAGAGCGGGCGCAGCGGGAAGGGCGCTGGTGTCGCTCAGAGCCAGCCCAGGGCTCATCCCCAGGCACCGCCAGGTGTGGACCAAACCCAACCCCCCAAACTATGGCCGAAATGTTCAGTCTAGTATATTTCTATTAGCATAGCAATGGGCGTTTCTCCTTTCCTTGTAAAGACAGCCTAGCCGGGGTGCCAGTTTGTCTCCTAGGCCCGCCTTACCGGCTCCTCCTGATTCTTGTTGGGGTGTTTCGTGCCACGCCCAGCACTGCTTAGGGCTTACCCCCTGCTCTGCCGGCGGAATTTGGGGGCCTGGGTCCCCTGGTCGGCCACTTTCAAACCGAGCGCCTTCGCCACCGTGCCGTCTCTTTGAGGACGCGTTGTGGCGCGCCAGCGGCAGTTGGGTCTGGGAGACGGTCCCTGCCCGCGCACTCACGCTCTCTCTGCCCGCAGGTCTGCTTAAGCATCCTGAACACGTGGCACGGGCGGCCCGAGGAGAAGTGGAACCCGCAGACCTCGAGCTTTTTGCAAGTAAACAAATTTCTCTGGCAGTTTTCGCTTAGAAAATGGTCACGGAGGCCTTTGGAATGTTCTTCTAATAATCGAGAGCACAGATAGTAAGAGCCTGACACTAAGTGAATTCATTGGCATGAAGTCCGTGGATGCAGTGAAACCCACCCGAAGTTTAGCTCTTCGGTCGGAGCATAAGACAGAAGCTGCGTTTCGTCACAGTTGCCGTTGTTGGGGTTGTGTGTGGGGGTCGCTGGTGCCAGAGCCCGACTGGGCTCAGTGCACGCAGGGGGCGGCTGGACACGGCACGGCAGCGGGGCGGGCCTGTTGGCTTGTCTCACTGCCGTAGGGGCTGATGTCAGACCGTCCCCACGGGCCGCTAGACCTGAGACGTTGTTGGGCAGCCGGGCGGGTGCCTGTGCATGCTTTGTCTTGGCGTGACCTTGGCCAGGTGTAGAAGAGTTGGGATGCTAACAAGAGTGGACTCTGCCGCTTGTCCGTCTGTATGTCTGCACGATAGTTTATGGACAGACCTTCTAGGCAGTGCTTAGCAAAGAGGACGCTGAGTCCTCCAGCTGTGCTCAAGTCACCGACTCTGCAAGGGTTCTCTCCCTGCCTTCTGCTCCGAGCGAAAGGAAGAGATGATCCCCCTGGGGTTGGCGCGTGAGTCTCCTCTTCCCCTGGGGACCCCCAAGTAGCTCTCGGAGCCCTGCATGCGCCAGGCCTGTGGGCGGCCCTTGGTCACTGCATCTGCGACTTGGATGCGCAGCGCCCTCATCACCCGGGAAACAGGACCTTCATGGCGTATTTCAGCCCCCTCCCCTGTCGCCTCGCCTCCCTGCCCTTCCTCCCCTTTCCTTCCCCAGTGACATTTTAATTGAAACTTATGTAGGAAGATGTGTGTGTGTGAGAGAGCGGGCTTCTCCGGAGTGCCAGCTGGCAGGCGGGGAGACGGGACAGGGGGCGCAGCCTTGCAGAGCGGGCCTGCCTGAGGTTCAGTTCGACGTGAACAGAGACAGGTGGTCTGTCCAGTGTCTTTACAGAAATCGAGTGTTCCTGCACCCAGCATCATTTTATAAATGATTGTCTTTGTGGGTTTTGTTCTATGGCCACATGGGCTGTGCCCAAAGCTTCCACCTTGCTCTGCGCCCAGTTTGAACCCTGGTCAGCTGCATGCAAATTAGGGCCCTCCTCACTGTCCTGTCTCTCTGGCCTGTGGAGGCCATTTTTGTTGTCCGTACCTTAAAATGCCTTTTCCCTACGTGTATGTGCCACGTGCCAACATGACTGACCTTAAAGTCCCATCGTGAGCCAGAGAAATAGCAGGTAAGGCATTTGCCTTGCACCCAGCCGGCCCGGCTTCCGTGCCTGGCACCCCTGTATGGTCGCCTGAGCACAGAGCCAGGAGTAACCCCTGAGCATCACCAGGTGTGTTCCCAAACAAACAAAAGGTTTCACCATTAAGGGAAAGTCAGTCATGAGTTGCTATGAAATCCTTTCTAGAGGGGCTAGAGTGATAGCACAGCGGGTAGGGCGTTTGCCTTGCACTCGGCCAACCCGGATTCGATTCCCAGCATCCCATAAGGTCCCCTGAGCAAGGCCAGGGGTAATTCCTGAGTGCAGAGCCAGGAGTGACCCCTGAGCATCGCTGGGTGTGACCCAAAAAGCAAAAAAAAAAAAAAAAAAAAAATAGAAATCCTTTCTAGAGAATCTAAAATCAATTTTTTGGGTCAGATTTGTGTGGTTGTTGGGGGGTGCGGGGGCAGTCAGTCTGAGCATGCCCGGGTCGGGGAGAGCAGCTGGGGTGAGCGCGGTTAGGCCGTGTGCTGGCCAGACGCCCAGCAGGGCTCTCTGGACACTTGGGAAAATAAATTCACAACTAACATTCAGATATTTTTAGTTTAAAAAAGATTGACTGTGGATCTACATCATATGCCAGAAATCATGTGACGTTTTAAAAAGTAGGTAGGGATTAAATTGTATACTTACGTTGGATTTTTTTTTGGGGGGGGTGTCACACCTGGCAGTGATCAGAGATTATCCCTGTGGGCTGGGGGACCTGATGGGGTGCCGGGACCCCCGGGGACCACCCTCACTGCTGGGCTGTCTCTCGGGCCACAGTGCTGGGTTCTTGTGCTCCTCAGAGTCCTGGACTCGGGACTTCTACGCAATCACGTGCACAGAGGAGGAAGGTTCCGTGGCCACTCGGAGCATGTCTGAGTTCATACAAATGGAGAGGAAGTAGCAACTGCCTGACGAGCTGATGCGCTTGCCCACGTGTCTTGGCAGAGCGTCTGTCCTTCCGGTGCCGGGTCATACCTCAGCTTCTCGAGCCGCGTGCTCCACAGGCCTCACCCCTGGCGACGGCCGTGTGACCCAGAGGGCTGGGTGTTGGTTTTTAAGAATCACGTGTTAGTGGCTGCAGAAGGTGGTACAGTTGTGTAGGGGGTGGGTAAGGCATGCGCCCTGCACAGGCCCGGCCCGCTCGGACCCCCCCAGCCCTGGGAGGTGGGAACGCTGCGCACTGCCCCACCTGGCCCCTGACCCTCTGTCTGTCCCAAGCGGTTTCAGAGCGGGTGACGTGCAGGGCAGTGGAGGGCCTGCCTCCAGGTGTGACGCCCTGCTCTAGCCCCTGGTGCTGCTTTACAAAAATTTCTTCCCCTTGGGCCAGAGCGATAGCACAGCGGGGAGGGCGTTTGCCTTGCACGGGGCTGACCTGGGTTCGATCCCCGGCATCCCATATGGTCCCCCAAGCACTGCCAGGAGCAATTCCTAAGTGCAAAGCCAGGAGTAACCCCTGAGCATCGCTGGGTGTGACCCAAAAAGCAAAAAAAAAAAAAAAAAAAAAAAATTCTTCCCCTTTAGTTACCCCGTATGTTCCTTATCCAGCAAGAGCTTAATCGTCTGGACTGTGGAACTTAAAAAATTCCGGTTACTCTCAGAACTGGGGTCAAGAGTGGGTCCGTGTCGGGCCCGGGGCAGTCGCAAGCTGGTAGGTTGCTGGCCTTGCAAGCGGCTGACTGGGTTGCAGTCTTTAGCCCCCCTCTGGCCCCTCAAACCCCGGTGGGAGTGATCCCTGAGCACTGCTCAGCTTGGTCCCCGGATACGAAAGAATGATTGCGTTTGCTCAGGGGATCAGTGGAGGATCATGCTCACGTGACTTAGTTTCCACGTCGCTGCTTCCTGGGCATCTAACCTGAGTCCCAGAGGGTGGCTGCTGCTGCGGCCTTTCTCCCGGGCAAGAGCTGCCATTGGGGTCACTGGCGCTGTGACCAGTGTAGGTGGCCAGTTCGGCCCTTGGCCAGAAACAAACCCAACTAAGGCAGGACGTGCAGATGCTCTAGCCGCTGCCCGGCAGCCGCCGCAGCCCTCCCTGCACGCAGGGGGCCCCGCTGGACCCCCACAGGGCGCTGCAGACGTCCCCTGCAGCTTCGCCCGTCGTTGCCGTCCCTGGCATGGTTCTCGGAGCCAGGGAGCAGCGGGCCCCCGGCCGGGCTGCCTGTCACTCCCTGCGCGCGGACGCCGGTCACTCACGAGGCGTCCTTTCCCCTAGGTGCTGGTGTCCGTCCAGTCCCTCATCCTCGTCGCGGAGCCTTACTTCAACGAGCCGGGCTACGAGCGCTCCCGGGGCACGCCCAGCGGCACCCAGAGCTCCCGGGAGTACGACGGCAACATCCGGCAGGCAACGGTTAAGTGGGCGATGCTGGAGCAGATCCGGAACCCGTCCCCCTGCTTTAAAGAGGTACCGCGCCCGCCCTCCAGCCCCCTGCGCGGGCCGCCGGCAGCGTCTGCTCCACTGGCAGTTCCTTTTCCTCGTCGAGTTTCCGCTTTGAGTTTTAGAATCGTTTCTAAAAAAATCAACCATCTAGGACCACTCCTAAAAGGACTCTGATTATTTTTGGCTGGTTTTCCTTGTTTGTGTTTTATTTTGGGGTCGGTATGGGGCCCCACTCGTGGGACTCAGGGCTTCCTCGGGGCTCTGTGCTGTGGGCTCGGGACCGTGGGGGGTGCCGGGGACCTTGCCAGCACTTCCCAGTGACAACCGTCCCGGCAGGCACGAGGGGGAGGGTGATGGCGTGAGCTGGATTTGTGTTTCTCTGTCAGTAAGGGAACAGGACGTCTTGCCTGCCTGCTCTTGTTGGCTATTACAGAGGTTTTCTTCGACAAGTGTTCCGTTTCCTTTTTGTTTTGGAGCCATTTGAACGGTTTTTTTGGGGGGTTGTGAGGGGGGCGTGCTCCCAAGCAGTGCTCAGGGTCCCTCCTGGCCCCGCTCCCGTACTGGCCAGCACTGACCCTCCTCCAAACAGTATTCGAGTTTGAATTGCAAGTGGGATGCCTTACTTGTGTTTTTTCCTCAAGATTATTTTGACTCTTTGCGTGTTTTATTTCTAAGAGGATTTTGTTTTGTCCTTACACGAAATGCCCTTGGGATTTTGGTAGAGCATCGGATCTGAATGTCTCTTCAGGTAACATTGTGGTTTTTAACAATGTTACTTTTTCTATTCTTAAGTGCAAGATACCTTTCCTTTTTTTTTTTTCTTCCAATTTTGCTACTTTTTGTTTTGTTTCGGAGTCATGCCCGGCAGTGCTCAGGGGTCCCTCTTGGCCCTGTGCCCAAGGTCACTCCTGGAGGGCCTGGGGAACTGTACAGGATGTTGCGGTTGGAACCTGGGTCGGTCCCTGCAAGGCAGTTGCCTCTGCTGTCCGACCTCTCTAGCCCCTCTTTTTTTTTTTTTTTTTTTTTTAATGTAGGAGTACTGCTATTTATTCAGCCATTAAGCTGATGGAATTGGGCATGAACTCCACATGATTTTATAAATTCAGAATGTTAATTTTATTATTATTATTATCTTTTCAATCACCGTGAGATAGTTACAAAGCTTTCGTGTGTGTTTCCTTCATACAATGACCGAACACCCATCCCTCCACCAGTGCACACTCTCCACCACCAGTGTCCCCAGAATCTGCCCCCCAATCCCACCCTCCCCCTGCCTCTATGGTGGACGGTCTCCCCCATACTGTTTTGTGTTGCTTATCGTGAATAACTCCTGGGAATCTAGAATTTTAGATAAGCAGGGTCAGGAGAAATCTCTGCAGCAAGCTGCTCGGTTTGGAGGTTCTTGTGTGTCTCTGGGTCACGGCCCTGCTTGAACTCTCGTGTGCGAGCCTCTCGCCGGGTGTGGCTCGGGGTTCTTTGGGGTTTCCTGGCTGGATTTGTCTCTGCTGACGGTTCTCACGCTGAAGTTTGCCAGAAGCAGGTGTGGGTCACGCAGGCAGCTGCTGCCGCTGCGCTTCGGGTCTGACTCGAGCCCCTCTGTCCCCTGCTGCCCGGCAGGTCATACACAGACACTTTTACTTGAAGCGCGTGGAGATCATGGCCCAGTGCGAGGAGTGGATCGCGGACATCCAGCAGTACAGCAGCGACAAGCGGGTGGGCCGGACCATGTCACACCACGCGGCCGCGCTAAAGGTGAGTGTGCCCGGGGGCCAGGGTCCGCGCAGCCGCCCCAGTCGGGGTCTGGACCCTCACTGGTCACCCCTCTTTTGTTTGCTTTTTGGGTCACACCCGGCAGTGCGCAGGGGTGACTCCTGGCTCTGCACTCAGGAACACTCCTGGCGGTGCTCAGGGGACCCTGTGGGATGCTGGGGCTCCACCCGGGTTGCCTGCGTGCAAGGCAAACGCCCTCCCCGCTGTGCTGTCGCTCCAGCCTTCTCTTCACTCCTCTTCTCCGACATTATCTTCCCTCTTGCTTCCACTTTTTTAGCTCTTTTCCATTTAGTGCTTAGCGGATGACAATACGGAGTTGTTCGTGTTTTATGTGGCATCTTTCCTGTTTTGTTAGGCACGGAAGCGTTTATGCTAGTGGGAGCGGGGATTGCTTTAAAGTCCAGTAAGTGGGAGGTCTCTTGGCTTTGGGGCGGCAGCTGCCGTGAGCGGGTCTGGGCACACGTCCGCGCACTGGCCCTGTCCCCACCGAAGGTGGCTCGTCAGGCCGTTGTTGGCACTTCGTTTTCCCAGATTTCATCGCCAGCATTTTGAACCTGGGTGTGTCGTCACCTCACTGATAGTTTAAAATTAATATTGATCTTCCCCCAATTGTTCCCTTTTAGAATGATTTATCTTGGGAGCTGGAGTGATAGCACAGTGGGGAGGGTGTTTGCCTTACACGCAGCCAACCCAGATTCGATTCCCAGCATCCCATATGGTCCCCTGAGCACCGCCAGGAGTAATTGCTGAGTGCAGAGCCAGGAGTGACCCCCAAGCATTGCCGGGTGTGGCCCAGAAAAGCAAAAAAAGAAAAGAAAAAGAGAAAAAAAGAGAGAAAGAAAAGAAAAAAAGAGAAAAAGAATTCTCTTGCCATCCTTTCAGTCCTCCTGAGGCTTCTCAGGGCCGTTGCCGGGGGATGGACCCTGGGCTTGGCAGAGACCAGCTGTGTCCCTGCTCCTCGGGCCGGACTCCCGGCTCTGCCTGCCACAGGCCACTCCTGCCGGCTCTCAGGGCTGGAACCTGGCGTGGCCACGTCCAGAGCAAGTGCCTTACCCGCTGTACTATGGCGCGGACTCTTGTCTCCCTAGTCCTGAAGACCTCTTCAAAGTCTTTCCTGGTCACTTCTGGGGAGACCCCCAGCCCCCACCCCAGCTCTGCACCACCGAGGCTTCTGCTGTGCCCGGGTCACCTGTGCGCAGCAGAGACCTGAGCCAGGGTCGCGTCTGCAGCCCCGCTGGAGACAGCCCCCAGTCCCCGGCAGAAACATGGACTCTGGGCCGGGAGATGGGACTGTGAGCAAAGCCGTCGCCCTGTGCAGGCCAGCTCCTGTTCCCGAGTCGGCACGTGCCCTAACGCAGCCAGTGGCCCCGAGCACAGTCAGCTCTGCGCCTGGTTACCTTCCCCGCTGCTCCCGCTGCTGCCCGTTTGCTGCACACCCAGAGCGGCCCCCTGTGGAGGGTGTGCTTTCCCGCACACCCTCACCTCTGCGTGGTAGGTCTGGCTTTCCCGCACACCCTCACCTCTGCGTGGTAGGTCTGTCCCTCCCCGAGCACCCCTCACGTCTGTGTGGTAGGTCTGGCTTTCCCCCGCACCCCTTCACCTCTGCCGTGGTAGGTCTGACTGTCTTTCCCCGAGCACCCCTCACCTCTTCGTGGTAGGTCTATCTTTCCCCGCACACCCCCTCACCCCTGCGTGGTAGGTCTGGCTTTCCCCGCGCAACCCCTCAGTGGCTTCCTGACCCTGTTGGCCGGTGTCCTGCAGACATTGTCTCCCTGGGAGCCCCTACCCCGAGCCACCCGCCTTCACAGCCCTCTGTGGAGGCCGTAGCTGTGCCTGATTGTGCCGGAGGGACTCATCTCCTGTGCCCACCCGCCTCCTGGTTCTCCTTTTCCTTTTCTCTTGCTGTTTTTCCTCTTAACAGTGGGAGGGAAGTTGGAGCCGCTTCACTTTTGACGCTTTTGACTCGCATGTAAACGTACTTTGGATCCTTGCGGGTGGCTGGGGGGAAGCCAGGCAGATGGGCCACACCTTGTACTCCTCTGGAGCTGTTTCTTGGTCTGACTGCCGGAGAGACCCCTGACAGTGTTGGGGGACCCTGTGTTCTGTCGGCCGCCTTCAAGGCGTTACGGGCTCCTGTGCCAGCTCCACGGCCCCTGTACTGTCTTGTTTCACGTCTTGGTTCCTCTGTGAATCAGATTGGATTCTCTCACTCTATCCATGATTTTTTATCATTGGTGTTGAGTAAAGTCCCTGCAACAGAGAACTAGTTCTGTAAATGTTGGTTAGTGTGTTTGAAAGTCAGCGGCTGACTTTGAAAACTGATGAGTTTACAAAGCCAGCGATAATGATACTTGAGTGTTTTTTCCCTCAAAAACTAAAAATTAGAGATGAAGCTTAGGCTCATCTCTGAACGCTTCCCTTCGCCATCTCTGTGATCGCCTCGAAGTGGCAGTGTGGGATCATGTAAAATCAACCTGTTTACATTTTTATTTACTTACATTTAAAAAATTTTCTTATGCATTTATTTCTAAGGGTTGTTTTCAGCATTAAGTGAAACATCCTGCGTGACTTTTGCAGGGTGTAGGACCTGCTGTCTCGTGTCTTGTCACTAAAGGAGCGGTGGGTCGGTAATTCCCGCGCTCAGCAGTCACTCCCGGCGGGATCGGGGGAGGGGACCGTGTGGGCTGGGTTGGCCGCCAGCGGGCCAGCGCCCTCCCTGCCGTATCGCTCCGGCCCCGATCAGCCAGGATCACTTTGGTGCTGGTGCTCGGCCAGAGCGGCAGTGCTCGGGGCTGACTGCCCAGGGGTTGTGGCCATGTGGCCCCGAGGCTGGGCCGTGACCCGTTCTCCTTCCCCACAGCGCCACACGGCCCAGCTGCGCGAGGAGCTGCTCAAGCTGCCCTGTCCCGACGGCCTGGACCCCGACGCCGCCGCCGACGCCGCGGAGCTGTGCAGTGCCACGGCGGGGCCCGAGGAGACGCCGCTGCCCGAGCAGGGCAGGGCCAGCGGCAGCAAAGACCTCCCCGGCGACTTCCAGCTCTGAGCGCGTGGACACGGACCTCGTGGGCGCGACGGCTCCGAAGCACAAGCCAAATATGTCACTGTTTGTATGTAAGAACCCGATGATGCGTGCTGAGGTGATGAGGTGGCACCGGCCCGAGCCTTGCAGGAGACCCCGTGGATTCGCAGTGATCTGTCAGTTACTGTACAAGGGTGGAAACTTTTTTGTGCTTTTTTTTTTTTCCCAATTGTGAGAACCACTGATTGGTATGTTCAACAAATTTGTGTATACAAAGAAGCGGATAAATCACTGACCTATAAGGGAAGCTACCTTAGGAAAGAATGTTTACTGAATGTTTATTATTATTTTTTTTTTTTTTACTGTAGAGTGAGGGGTTGTTAACAAAGAATATATATTGGTCATTCTTACAACTGCTATTTAAAGTCGGCAACTTTTCACGGAATTGGATCCGTTTGTTTGGCCATACCTTCATGCTCCTGTTTGATTTCTAAAGACCTCTTACATACACTTCAATAAAAGTTCAATGGACATACTCCCTGTTTTTTGATTTACTGATACATTTTTTTAAATGGTGAATCTGCCATAAGATGCATTATAGATGGAAAACTTGCACTTGTATGGATGAATTTATTACATTCAACGTATTTAATTTTATGCCTTCTAATTCTAAGATGCAGAAAAAAAATAAATGAACATGATTTTATTCTATGCCAACATTCGGGCCTCTGGATGCATTTGTTCTTTGAATTAAAGCCTCCGAGACACAACGGCCAAGTTGAGCAGCGACTCTGCACCCATGTCCCCAGGGCACCCGACACGGGGCACGTCCTGTGCCTGCTGCAGCCCCAGCTCTGACCCTGGCCACTGGGAGGCCACCCCTCGCCCCAACCCCGTTTTGTCTGTCTGTGTCTCTCCCCCTCCCAGGCTAGAGGGAGCCCCTCACCACCGCCCCCTACAGCAGGCGGCACCCGGGCACAGCCTGTGGGACAGCAAGGGGCCAGAGGGGCAGCCTCGGGGCTTCTTGTCCCGTGGACCCCTCAGGGACAGTGCAAAGGTGCAGGCCACGGCACCTCGTGCATCACTGGCTTCTGTGGGCTTTTTGTTCCTTACGGTGCCAGAAATAGGAGCGGGGCCTCCCTCCCATGGAGACAAGGGCCATCCTCCTGAGCCGCGTCCCCCGCCCAGACAGTCTCCTTTGGGTCACACCCTGCTATGGGCCACAGCAGCGCCGGCAGCTTCCCGCCCCCATCCCCAAGGGAAGCCCCAGGTCAGGACTCAAAGGTCTGGCTCCTGTTTTTGAAGGACCGATGCTAAAACTGCATTTGAGCAGATGACACAAAAGTGGGTCCTTCGGGACCCAGACTGGGCCCGGCACAGTCCTTTTGCCTTTCCAGAGACCCGTCACTTCCTTCTGCGAAGTGGAGGAAGTGCTCGTGCCACATCTGCTGCTGTCCACGCGCGTCTCGGCCTCCCTGGTCCTGGAGCTGACCCAGGGTTCTGTGGGGGGCCCCGGGGAGGGATCTTCTCGGACCCAACGCTCATGGGCAGAGGTCCAGAAAGGCTGAAAGGATGAAGCTGCCGCTCGCCAGGCACGCCAGCGTTCCAAGGGGGACGGTGAGGGGCGGGAAAGCGCCCACTGATGTGCGGGCTGAGGAGCCCGGGGAGGCCGCACAGAGCTCATGCCAAGAGGAGCTGAAGAAATCCCGAACCAACAAAAACAAACGGTCTCTTCACCAAACCTAGCATAGCGGGTAGGGTGTTTGCCTTGTACACGGCCAACCCGGGTTAGATTCCCAGCATCCCATAGGGTCCCCTGGGCTTCCTGAGTGCAGAGCCAGGAGTAACCCCTGAGCATTGCCAGGTGTGACCGGGGAAAAAAAAAGTTTTGGGGTGGGGGGGCATTTGCCTTGCATGCAGCTGACCCAGGTTCGATTCCAGCATCCCATATGGTCCCCTGAGCACCACCAGGAGTAATTCTTGAGTGCAGAGCCAGGAGTAAGCCCTGAGCATCGCTGGGTCTGACTCAAAAAGAAAAACAAGTGTTGCCCCCCCACCACAGCCTCAGAACATCCCAGGGCCACGGGCCGAGCAGGTGCTGCAGGAGTTTGCCTTGGCCCTGCCACCTGGCAGAGGAGTGCAGTGACACGCACCAGGAAAGGTGGCGAGGTGGCTGGAGCCACGCTACAGCGTTGGGGCGCTGGCCCGAGGTGGCTGATCCCCGGCACCACCCACGGCCCCAGGACTGGCAGGAGTGAGAACTCAGTGCTGCCGTATGTGGCCCCAGAACCAAGAAAAGAAGGTTCTGGGTGGACTGCGTATTGAATCTGAGTACCTCATTTCTCACTGGTGGGTGCTCAATGCTGGCTCCTTACTCGTGCATCTCTCCTGCTCCCTCGCCCTTTAAAATCCCAGTGCCACGCACCCAGTGAAGACCTGACCCACCAGCAGGGGCGCGTGGGCGGCCGGGCGGGGCGCGGGTGGGGCTTCGCGGGGCCGGGAGGTGGGGCCCAGAGACCCCTCTGCCAAGAACCTCAGTGGCCCCTCCGGAGGCCGCTCGGTGTCCAGTGGTGGTGATGCAGAGAGGACCCCCGTCATTCCGCCGGGAACCTGCCCTGCCTCCCAGCCAAGGCTGCGGGGGGCCCGGGGGCTGTGCGGGGAGGTACCGAGCACACCCACACGTGCACTCGCCTCGCTCCCGGGGTGGGGGCCACGGGCCGCGCGGCAGCGCCCGGCCCCCGCCTTGCACGCTGCACTCTCAGCTGCATCCCACCCCGGGGCCTTGGCCCCTCGGCGGGGTCTGGCGCCTGGAGCCGCCTCATTTCTCTACACCCCGGTCATCCGGGAGCCCCCAGCACGGCCAGGGTCGCCCCCCACGCTGGGCTCTGGAGCTGCGGGAGGAGAACGCACCCCGTGCACCGTGGGCACATGCGGGGCCAGGAAGCAGCTGGACACGCCGCGCGGCGCGGCTGGACGCCCGGAAATAGAGGCGGATCCCGGAAGCGCAGACCTCGTGGGCCCGCCCCGGGGCGGGGCTAGCGGCCGCGGCGGCTTCCCCGTCCCCGCCCCATCTCCAGCGGGCATGCGCAGTACCGAGCGTTCTGATTGGTCTTCGGGGCGGAAGCACCGCGAGTGGGATTTTTCCCAGGATGCCTCGCGCAGCTGTCATGGCTGCGCCCGCGGCCCGGTCCCCGCACATGGGGGCGTAACCACCTCAAGTGTCCTCACTGGTCTTAGGCCTCGCCTGCCTTTGCTGCCGCCGTGTCCGGCGCCATGTGGGGCCCGGAGGTGGCCGTCGTGAGGGGCTTCCCCACCGAGGCTGAGCTGCAGCAGTGGAAGCAGGACGGGGTTTCGGACTCCGGTGAGAGCGGAGCCCCGGCGGGGTCAGACCCGGGCGGGCACTGTCCGGGGGAGGGGCGGGGGCTGCCGGGCTCGCGTGCCGCGGCGGTTTGTTGTTTCCCCAGCCCAGTGCCCGCTTCCCGTCCCGCTGGCTGTCGCACCCGTGGCCGTGCGTCTGGGACTGTGGGCGCGGGGGCGCGGGGGCCGGCCCGCGTGTAGGGAGCCGTGACCCCCTCCGGGCCGGGCGTGCCCTGGCCCTCGCCCTGCTGGCACCTTCCCTGCTGAACTAGTCGCCAGCCCGGCAGTCACTTCTCTGAGTGCTTCAAATCCATGCTTTCGGGTTTGTTTGGGGGGCCACATCCGGTGGCTCCTAGGTTTGTTTGGGGGCCACACCCGCAGTTCCGAGGCTTGCCCAGCGCCCTGTGGCTGTCCTGGAGGCTCTGGGGTCATACTTGACCCTCCTTCATGCGAGCCGTGCGCGCCGACCTCTTCGGAGCTATCGCTGTGCCCCACGTCTCTGAGCCCTTCTCGTTGATTCAGTCATTCAGTGTAAAGACACTAAACGCGGAAGGTGCATGGTACTCTCAGTCCTCCTTTACACATGGTGGCATCGGGGCATTAATTGGCTAAGCACAGGGCGAGGGGCGCAGCTGGTAAGCCGAGGAGCCGGGAGCAAGGCAGCAGAGAGGGGACGCTTGTGACCGGTAACCAGGAGTTCAGAGGACCTTCTGCTAGTGGGATGTGGACACTCTGCTGTGGATTTAGGCTGGATGAGAGACGTCATCAATTAGGAATTGTCGGGGTGCAGGAGAGGTTTGGAGAAGTTTCCCAGAAGACAGAGGCTTAAGCTGAGTTTGGGGTAGGGGTCAGCCTGGCACGCAGAGGACAACTGAGCAGCAGAAATCACCAGGGTCACAGTGCAGAGGCGGGAATGTGCACGGGTTCCTAGGGGGACAGTGAGTCAACCGGCCTCTCCTCAGGTGGAGTGGGGCAGACCTCGCAGGAGCCGAGGAGACGCTGATGTCAGTCGCACTGTCAGTCCCTGTCGCAAGGGCAGTTCACGAGTGAGGAATATCGCCTGCGGTCTCAGTCCCGTCGTGTTGCTCTTCCAAAATATTTGAGAGAATGATGGGACTTTGCCCAGAGCTTTGGGTTACTGTGGTGGCATTCTCGGGATGCACTTTGCATACTGAAATCAGATTTACCTGGTAGCATGAAAAATCACTCTAGGGCCAGAGCGATAGTACAGGAGGTCGAACATTTATTTGCCTTGCATGTGCTCACCAGGGTTTGATCCCCAGCATCCCATATCATCCCCAGAGTACTGCCAGGAGGAATTCCGGAAAGCAGAGCCAAGAGTAACTCCCGAGCATCACTGGGCATGACCCAAAAAGCCAAATTAAAAAAAAAAAAAAGAAGAAGAAGAAGAAAGAAAAATTAGTTTATAAAAGAAGGACTTGGGGGGCTGGAGTGATAGCACAGCAGGTAGGGCGTTTGCCTTGCACGCGGCCAACCCGGGTTCGATTCCCAGCATCCCATATGGTCCTCTGAGCACTGCCAGGGGTGATTCCTGAGTGCAGAGCCAAAAAGCAAAAAAAAAACAAAAACAAGAAGGACTTGGATTATTGGATTTGCTACTGTTTGTTAGGCAGGTTCTGCCTGACTGTCTTTAATACTTACTCTGTCTCTGTGCTTGGGGATCACTCCTAGGGTGCTCAGGCACCACAGGCAGTGCCAGAGGTTAATCCCATGCAAGGCAAGTGCCTTGGCCCCTGTGCTAATGTATTTTTAATAAGAAAACAGGGCACTGTGGGCTGGAGCAGTAGTAAAGCGGATAGGGCACTTGCCTTGCATGGGGTGATGAACTGCCCAGCTTCCATCCTGGCACCTGAGCACCACCAGGAGTGACCCCCTGAGTGCAGAGCCAGGAATAAACCCTGAGCACAGCTGGGCATAACCCTCCCTGTCTCCACCCACCCAAGGGGGAGAAAAATAAAATAATTTAAATACTATAATAAGTACAGTTGGACTGGAGCAACAGCACAGCGGGTAGGGCATTTGCCTTGCACGTGGCTGACCCGGGTTTGATTCCTCCATCCCTCTTGGAGAGCCTGGTAAGCTACCGAGAGTATCGAGCCCGCACGGCAGAGCCTGGTAAGCTACCTGTGGCGTATTCGATATGCCAAAAACAGTAACGATAAGTCACAATGGAAACATTACTGGTGCCCGCTCCAGCAAATCGATGAGCAATGGATGACGGTGCTACAGTGCTACTGTTTATTGGTTTGGTTTTGGGGGGGCACGTGTACTTCCATCCTGGTGTACCACACCTGGCAGTGCTCGGGGGAGCATAAACATTTCCGGATTCAAACCAGGGCTGCAGCTGTACTCACGCTAGGCACGGCCTTAGACTCGGGCCTGTTTTCCTTCTACAGAGAGCGGCTCTTTCCTGCACCTGCTGCTCGAAGGAAACTATGAGGCTGTCTTCTCGCATCCTGTGGCCCAGGGCATCCTGAACTCAACCACGGCGACCGAGGAAGAGATTGGCCACTACCTCGAGAAGCAGATAGCAGCGTTTCTGGATTCCTCCACAGATTTCGACAAAGTTACAAGGTAGGATTTCACCTGAAATTCCCACCCAGTACCTGACTGCATTAGGGGGACACTGAGTCCGTTTAAAGGGCTTTGTGTGACAGGTAGGCATCGTGTGACGGGTCGGTGAAGGATGGGATTTTTACGTAGTCGGGACTCATGCGGAAGCGGAAAGACCAAGTAGAGATGTTCGTCCCCCAAACACAAGCCTCCCCCGACCCTTGGGTGGGATGAACGGGCAGAGTGATCTAGGGGGTGCGTTTCAGGGACACTGACAAACGTTGGGTGGGAACTGCTGACCACTGAACTTCCAGATGTTTAGGTCTGATAGGGCTTAGCCGTAAGTAAGACTTTCTCTTCTTTCGTTTTTGAATTTGGAGCCACACCTGGCTTCCTCCGGGCTCACTCCGACGGGGCCTGGGCGACTTTGTGAGGTGCCAGAGATTGAACCCTGGTTGCGTGAAGCCAAGCATCTGGCCCGCCGTACGGCCTCTCCTTCCCCGTGTTACTGGTTTACTGTTGTTGTTTTGGGGTCACACCTGGCGGTGCTCAGGGGTTCCTCCTGGCTCTGCAGTCAGGAATCCCTCCTGGCGGGGGACCCCATGGGGTGCCGGGGATGGAACCTGGGTTGACCACATGCAAGGCAGACGCCTCCCCGCTGTACTCCCCATTTCTGTTCCTCTGTGCAGACAGCAGCTGGTCTTCCTCCTTGGCGTGAGCAGCCTGCAGCTCTTCGTCCAGAGTAACTGGACGGGGCCGCCTGTCACTTTGCGCCCGCAGGACTTCCTTCCCGCCGCTCTGTGGCCTCGAGGCAGTGAGGTAGGCTCTCGGGGTGGGGCGGGCCTGACCGATCCCCCGGGGTCCTTGTCGGGCGGACAGAAGCAGGACTTGAGCGCCCACACGGAGCCCCTCAGGGTGCCTCAGTGGGGGGCAGGGCCACACTGCTGGCAGGCGCCCAGCTGCTGGGCTAGGCTCTGGCCCGGCCCCAGCATTTGCCCGAGTCCCCGCCCCCCTGTCGTAGAAGCAGGGGGTGGTCACCGGAATTGACATGTTCCCAGAGCATCTAGAACATTCTCCTTGTCCCGGGTATATTGATGAGCTGTTTTGTTTTAGAGCAAGTTTAATGGGAAAAAGTGTCACCCTGGTCTGTAAAGATTCATGTTCTGTGAACTGTTTGCTGGGCATGCGTCCGGGCGTGTGTGTGCGTGTGTGTGTGCGTGTGTGTGTGTGTGTGTGTGTGTGAGTGTGTGATGGGGCACTCCTGGTGGTGCCCGGGGCCTCTGGCCCGTGTGCTGTGGGTGGGGCCCGGGTCCCTCCGGCCCTGGGTGCCGCGGCCGGCGCTGGCTCACCTCCCGGTTCTCAGGCCAGGGCCCTGGATGCAGCTGTCCTGCGCGCGCTCGTTCTGGATGGAGAGGCCGTCTACAGCCTGACGGCGACACCCGTCCTGCTGCTCCTGGCCCGCGTCGTCCTGGCGTGCCTGGGACCCAGGCTCACAACCATCCAGGTACGGGAGCAGGACCCCGGCGGGGCTGCTCGCGTCTCCTGGCAGGGAGCCCCTGAGCCCTGCGACTGCTCCGGGCACTGGTGGGGTCCGCCCCGGAGCTCCTGAGCTCACAGTGCTCGCTCTCACCTCAGCAGACTGGCCCTTTGCTGCTGACGTCTGCTCAGCGTCCAGTGTCCTGGGGTTAGCGCGGTAGTAGAGCAGGGAGGGCATTTGTGGTCCCTGAGCCCCACCGCTGTGACCCTCACCCCAGAGAGTAAAGGAGCGAAGCGTTTGCAGCACGCTGCCTTTGTGGGAAAGGGTTCGGCCTCTCCTCAGGCTCCAGTTTCGGGGCGCCCCGTGTTTGTGGTAGCCGAGAGGAGGCTGCAGCTGCCTGGCCCAGCCTGGGAGCTGCGTGACCTCGCGTGGCGCTGTCCCTGAATGTCACGGTTCGTCATTTGACAAAGGGAACAAGTCAGCCGGCATCCTTTCACCCGGAACCTTCTGAGCCCGTCCCCCCACCGAGGGGCCAGTGTCTCCTTACACACCAGGTTCCGTCTGGGCCCAGAGGGGCCGCGCAGGGCCCTGAGTCTCAGTCTTGAAGAGGTCCCAGGTCCCCGTGCGCTGACCACACTCTTGCAGCTCTGCATGACCCCGCGGTGCCATAGCAGTGTGAGTGAGCACTGCATGGGGACAACCCTGTGAGCACTGCAGCTGGGAGTACTCCGAGTGCTCCTCCACGGGGTGGGCGCCCTGCAGTGAGCCCCAGGGAGGCACGACTGTGATGTGGGAGCCCCAGGGACAGCTGCCCGGGGCACACCGCAGAGGGTGCAGGCGGGACTTGCTCCTACCAGCACCCCGCTATACCCACTGGCACCGCACTACACCTGCCGGCATCCCACTACACCCGCCGGCAACCCCCCTACACCCGCTGGCACCCCCCACTACACCCGCCGGCACCCCCCGCTACACCCGCCAGCTACACCCGCTGGCACCCAGCCACGCCTGCGGGCAAACTCAGGGGTTCCTCCTGGCCCTGCACTCGGGAATCCCCCCGACAGTGTCTGGGGGCCCTGTGGGATGTCGGGGGCCGGCCCGTGTTGGCTGCGTGCGCGGGAGAGCCCTGCCCGCTGTGCTGGGCCTCCAGCCCTGTAGACAGTTTGTAAACCTGGTCTTGGGGCCGAGAGATGCGCCAGGGGTTAGGGCTCCGGCCTTGCGAGCAGCGGCCTCGGTTCAGTCCCCAGCACCTTCCGGTGCAGCCCTGGGGTCCCCCGGCACTGCTGTGACCTGGAGACCCTGAGCACTGCAGCCCGAGCCACCCCGAATCCTGGCCCCGGGAGAGTTTAAAGGCTGGGAGGGCGTGGCCCGCGTCAGACCCTGGGTTCGGTCCCCCACAGTGCCGGTCGGCCAGGTTAGCCCTGACTGGAGCCGGCTGTGCGGGCGGGTCCCCGGCCTGTTCCCCTGGAGGCCTCACCGCGGCCTTTCTCCCCAGACCCTGCCCTGGTGGGCGCTGCGGTACGTGGGCGTCCACCAGCAGCTGCTGGACGAGCGCTCCCCGCAGCTCCGCGCCCTCGCCGAGGACTGCATCGAACAAGGTGGGTGGGGGGGGCGGGGGGTGGGAGTTGGGGGGTGGGGAGTGGGGGGCGGGAGTCGGGGGGAGTCAGGGGAGGGGAGTCAGGCTTCCTGCTCAGGGCACCTGCACCGCGTGGTGCTGGGGACGGAGCCGGGCTGGGCCACATCAGGCCTTCCCGCTGTTCTGTCTGCGGCCCTAATGGTCACCTGTGGTTTGCGCCCCCCCCCACCCACACACACACCCTTTCTTTCTCCTGATGGGAAATGGAACAGACCCTCGTGCCTTTTTTCAGTTTTCTTTCCCAAAGTCTGTCCATCTGCTGCGCTTGTTTAGACAGAGGGAAGGGCCAGAGCGGTGGCACAGCGGGGAGGGCCTTTGCCTTGCACGCGGCCGACCCGGGTTCAATCCCCGGCATCCCAGATGATCCTCCGAGCACCGCCAGGGGTAATTCCTGAGTGCGAGCCAGGAGGACCCCTGAGCATTGCTGGGTGTGACCAAAAAGCAAAAAAAAAGAAGAATGGAAGCGGGAAGGGTATATCGGGGGGTTCGGCAGGGGCAGGCAGGGAGCGAGGGGTGAGCCCAAGGCTGCCCATCTCAGTCCTCCCGACCGCACCGAGGGGTCACTCCTGCTGGTGCCCGGGACCCCAGGGATGCCGGGATGGAACCCAGGTCGGCTGCGTGCCCGGCAGGCGCTCTGCCCGGTGCTGTGGCTCAGCCCCTCTGGAAGGGCGTTTGTCTCAGTAACTTGGCACCGTGGCTGACGGGCTGTTGCTGCTGGGGGTTCATGCAGGCCCTGACCCCCCTCCCAGAGCCCCGGCCTCGTCCCAGCTGACCACGTCCTTCCACCGTCCTCGCAGTGTCCCTCCCCGCCCTGTCCCCTCCCCGCCCCCCAGGCCAGCTTCTTCCTGAACGAGCCGGGAGACCTCTCAGGGTCTTCGTTGCTTTGGCTCTGATTTGGCTTTCGGGCCACATCCGGCGATGCTCAGGGCTCACCCCGCCCCTCCCTCGGGGGTCGCTCTGGGTGGGCTCAGGGGCCATACGTACGCGGTGCCGGCCCATGCAGCGCCTTCATGGCGGGTTTGGATTGCTGGCGCGGGGGCCGGGGCCGTGGGTACCAGCGACGCCGGGCCCTGCCCTCTCGTGCTCCCGCCCTGAGCTGTCTCCCAGCCCCGTTCCTCTCAGTGACTCGGGTGACAAGCGGGTGGGAGCACGAGATCATCCCGTCGGAGTCTGTAGGAAACGGATTCTGACTTCATATACTTTGCCTGATCTAGGAGCAAACAGTTGCTCAAACAGAAGGAATTTTCTATGCAGTTACTTTTGGGGTTTTGCTTGTCTGGGGTCCACATTCCGCGGTGCTCTGGGCTCAGGGCTCGAACCCGGGTCAGCCCCGCGCAAGGCAGGTGCCCTCCCCGCTGTGCTGTCCAGCCTCCCTCGTTCACATTCAGCTCCAGCCCCGGGCGAGGATGGGGCTGGGGAGGGCAGTGACGGGCGGGAGGAGCCTCAGAGGTGACCCGTCTCCCGCCCACAGGCCCCGGCACCAGGCTACAGCGACCCTGGGGTCCTGGCGAGCAGGGCCGATACCCCTGACCGGGCCCCTGCAGGCGTGATGGCGTGGCGTTAGGTGCTGAGCGTTTGGACAACATGCCCTGCCCCCATCACAGTGCTCGAGAGCCGGGCGCGACCGTCGGGGAGGGCAGAGCTTGGTGGTGTGGCTGGGACACGCTCGGGGACCAGAAGGTTCTGTTTCGGGGTGTGAAGGTGGTGACACCCGGATCACTCTCGGGGAACCCGATGGGGTGCCGGGGAGCGGACCCGGTCAGCCGCCTGAGTGGCGAGGGCCCTGCCCGTCCCCTCTGAGACTCCGGCCCCCAAGCCTGGGCCCCCCTTTGTTTTGCAGTGACGAAGCTGGAGGATCTGTTCGTGGGCGCTGGCGGCCGCTGTCTGGCCGTGCAGTTCCACCTGGAGTGCGCGCACACGCTGCTGTGTTACTACGAGTACAAGAAGGCCAAAGAGCAGCTGGACGCGGCCCAGGACATCAGCAAGCTGCAGATCGAGCTGACGGGTGAGGGCGCGGGTGGCGGGGGAGGGGCGTGTAGGCGGGCGGGATTTGGTTCTCCACGGCTCTTTGTAAAGAATTCACTGAAATCCCTCAGTTTTAGGATCTTCATCCCGGGACACGCCTGCGGGAGGCGCTCAGCAAACACAGTTGGGTGCACGCGCCCAGAGTCGCTCTGGTGTCTCAGCACTGCTGAACCGCAGGTGTTGGCTTTGTTTTGTGGCCGCACCTGGCCGTGCTCGGGGCTTACTCTGGGCCCTGACTCGGGATGGGCCTGACGGGCTCAGGGGACAGTTAGCTCCGCCCCCCATGGTCCGAGAATATTCTTTTTTTTTTTTTCTTTTTGGGTCACACCCTGCGATGCACAGGGGTTCCTCCTGGCTCTGCACTCAGGAACCACCCCTGGCGGTGCTCAGGGGACCGTATGGGATGCTGGGAGTCGAACCCGGGTTGGCCGCGTGCAAGGCAAACGCCCTCCCCGCTGTGCTCTCGCTCCAGCCCCCGGGAATGTTCTTGATGGCGCGGTCGGTTCGACTGAGAAACTGGTGATAAAATTTTACGTTTTCGCAGGCGCTTTGGGGAAGCGGACTCGGTTCCAGGAGAATTACGTGGCGCAGCTCGTCCTGGACGTCCGGCGGGAGGGGGCGGCTCTCACAGACCCCGAGTTCAGCCCCGCCCCGACTCCCCGGGAGCACTTGACCAAGGTACCGGGGCGGCCTGCACGGCTCACTGGGCTTTGCGTCGGTCCGGGCTCCGGGGTTCCCCTGCGGTGCCGGGGGGTGACTCCGGGGGCCCACCCCACTCTGCTGGTTCCGGAAAGAGCTGGGCGGGCTCGCGGAAGGTCTGAGTGACGGCTGGTGTCCTCGCGCACCCTTGCGTGTGTCTGCTCGATCGAGGGGCGGGGCCTCGGGCAGGGGCGGGGCCTCGGGCAGGGGCGGGGCCAGACAGTGGCCAGGCGGCAGGGCTGCCGTGGGTGACCCGGCTCAGCCCCAGACTCTGCCCGTGGTCCCGAGCAGCGCGGGGGGATCCCCAGGAAGGACAGACGGGCCTCTCGGGCCCTGCGCCTCGAGCCAGACACAGGCGAGGCTTTAAAGCGGGAGTGAGCCCTGCGCCCCGCGGGCTGTGCGCCCCCATCCCCGCCCCCGAGAGAAGCGCTGGGGAAGGCTGACTAGTCTCAGCCTCGGCACTGGAGTTTTCCTGCGCCGCGTTTGTCCTCAGCCCAGGCCAGCGTCAGTGCCGCTGGCTGTTGGCAGTCAGGCGAGTGTTAAAGACTCCAGACCCGTGTGGTGGTCCCGCGAGCCGAGGCCCGCGCTGTGGGGCGCTCCCGGCACTTTCCAGGGATGCGGCCCCAGGGATGCCTTTGGGTTCGGCGGGTTTCCGGAACCGCGTGGCCACCAGGGGGCGCCGTGCGGCCGCCAGCCCAGCGGGGGAAGGCCCCTGCGGGCTGGGAGCCTGGGGCCCCTCTGCAGCCCCCCGGGTGGGGCGCGGGGCTGCGGTTTCCCCGGGAGCTGAGCAGCGCGGGTGACCGCACGCTCCGGCCGGACCCCGCGGGGCTGCGGGGCTTCCTGATGTTTAAGCTGCTCGTCCTGCCCTTCCGGGAAGGCTGCCGAGCCGTGGTCAGCCCTGGGGGCCGGGCCCGGACTCCAGGGACGGTGTGGATCCCGCCCGTGAGGACAGACCAGCGGGAAACACAGAGCGCGTGCTTTGTCCGTCATTCCCGGGGGCTGCCCAGGGGTGGTGGCAGGAGCACCACAGCCGCGCTCTGTTCCCGCGAGGCCCGCGGTTTCAGGATCCAGCGCAGACAGCTCCCGCCGCCCCTGCCACCGCCCGCCCTGGCCCCCATCTTCTACAGTCCCAGAGCTCGGTGGCCTCTGCTCTGCCTGGCTGGGCTGGAGCCCGCACCGCCGCGCCCTGCCAGCCCGCCTGGCTCTGCCTCCCACCAGGCACCTTGGGAGGGTGCTGGGGCTCAGTGCCAGGATTGACCACAGGGCCTGTGCCCCGGGTGCTCTTGGCCCCTCAGTCCTGCGGGTTGCCCGGGTCACTGCTCTGTGTGGCTGAGCTGTGATGTACGGGGCCACTTCGGTCAGGGGCTCGTGGGACAGTGCTCGTCTGGGTCGCTTCTGCATCTGTGATTGTTGTATCTGTAAACGTGTTTTCGATGCTCTTGGTCAAGTGCCCAGGGCCGCCATCCAGGGTCGTGCACAAAGCCGACCTTGAAGCCTGGCCTGTTCCCCGAGGGCGTCTGTGCCGAGGACCCCCACGCCCCCTTTTTTTGGGAACGCTCCGCCTGCTGTGCCCCTTTCCTTAGCCCGTCCTAGAGCGAGCGGCCGCGGCACCTCCTGTTCAGAGGCGTCTGTCTGGGGGCCACACCCCTGCCCCAGCCCCGCTGCCCCCACCCCTGCCGCCAGGTCTCATCATTCTTCTCCTCTGTTTGTTTCTGTTTGGGCCACACCTGACAGTGCTCAGGGCTGACTCCTGACTCTGTGCTCAGGAATCACCCCTGGCGGACTGTGGGAGGTGGGAGCGGGGTCAGCCACGGGCCGCGGCAGTGAGCCCAGGCCCGTGTCCCCGCGCCCACCTGGGAGCTGCCCGGGGAGGCCGCAGCCCGGGCCCACCCTCGCCGTGTCGCGCAGGACCTGCAGCTGGACGACGACACGGTGCTGGACGAGGTGCGGCTGGCGGACGGCGAGCGCCGCGGGACGCCCGAGCTGTGCGCCGAGGAGCTGGCCGTGGTCCTGGGGGTCTGGTGAGGGCGGGGCCCTGCAGGGCTGGCGGGGGCTGGGCCCCCTCGGGTGCTCGCCCTCTCTGCCTGGCGGTGCTCGGGCCTGACTCCTGCCCTGTGCTCGGGGGCCACGCCTGGTGGGCCTCGGGGGGCCGTCTGGGGTGGGGGGGTCGTCCCCGGGCGCCGCCCGCTGTCCTGTCGCCCCGGCCCCTCACACTGTCCCCGCAGCGGGACGGCCTCGGCGCCTTCGCTCGCCCAGCGGGCTGTCCTGCAGTGCCGGGGAGGCCGTGCTCGTCCCTTCCCCGACCTCTCAGGCTAGTTTCAGGGCTGGGGCCAAAGCCGCGAGGGCTGGGCGTCGTGGGGCACTGTGTCTGCTGCACGTGTAAACTGCATTTACCTTTGGGGGGGTTTTGCTTTCGCTTTGGGGCCACACCCAGCCGTGCTCAGGGCCGACTCCTGGCTCGGGGATGATGTGGGGGGCGGGGATTGGACCCCGCCCGTGTGGGGGACGGGAGCCCCAGCCTGCTCTTCTGTCTTTCCCGCCCCTAGTTTAGAGTTTCTGTTTTATTTGCCCTGCGGGGGTTTCCAAGCCTGGAATCCCTAGCGATGGGCTTTCCTGAGCCCCGACTTTACAGCCCCCTCCAGGAGCGCCGGCCTCTGGCCTCCTCGGGACACGGAGCTCTGATCCGTGAAGACTTGAGCTGTTTCTAACGGAGAGAGTTTTGTATTTAACTTCGGGAAGCTCACATACGTTGTGTATTGTACAGTAATAGTGAAATATGTGCCTTCAGGTGTATACGTGTCCTCTCTCATGGTAAAAATCGTTGTATATGGGGCTGGACAGATAGCCCAGCGGGGAGGGCGTTTGCCTTGCACGCGGCCGACCCGCATTTGGTTCCCAGCATCCCATATAGTCCCCCGAGCACCGCCAGGAGTAATTCCTGAGTGCAGAGCCAGGAGTGACCCCTGTGCACCGCTGGGTGTGACCCAAAAAGAAAAAAAATTGTTGTATTTTGTTACTTAAAACATGTATTTTTGAATTGACGCATGGCTTTGTTTGTCTGTTGAAGCACGAATCTCCAGAAGAATAACCCGGTGCACAAGCTGACGGAGGAGGAGCTTCTGGCGTTCACGGCAGTGAGTCCTGCTCTCCCCTCCCGTCTCCGTCCTGTCCCCTGTCCCCTGTCCCCTGTCCGCTGTCCGCTGTTCGGTGCTTTGCTCTGCACAGGCCCCGCCCTGGCGGACACGCGCCCTTCCCAGGCAGCTGCTGCTCCTTTCTAGTTCAGACTCTTCCTGTTTGATCATTCGGGGTTTAGGTGGGTCGTAGCCAGCGCTGCCGTGCCCAGGGCTCACTCCTGGGGTGCTCGGATGGGATTGGGGCAGTTCCTTACCTGGGTCCTGTCTCTGCACTCTGAATTTTACCTGGAGTCTGGGCCAGAGGCGTCTGTTCCCCAGGGATTCGTCCTCACGCCCAACATGGTCTCTCTGTGTCTCTGTGTCCGCCTCTGTCTTTCTCTGTTTCTCTGTCTCTCTGTCTCTCTCTGTCTCTGTCTCTCTCCCCCGTCTGTCTCTCTTGCCTCTCTGTTTCTGTCATATCTCTGTGTCACTGTCTCTCTGTCTCTCCCTCTCTGGCCCACTCAGGCCACCACCGTCTGCTGCTCTTTGTCCGAGCCGGAAGGTCAGAGCGCTGGGTAGGCTGTGGAGGGAGGGGGCAGGGCCCAGGGACTCGGGCTCCCTCGGTCACCGTGGCTTTAGTTCCCCTGCGGGAGTCTGATGGGGCGGGCTAGGGACCCCATGCACAGAGGGCAGAGCACCCACGGGGAGGGTATCACCATGCACTTGGCCCACCCAGCTTCCACCCCCGACACCCCTGAGTGCCACCGGGTGTGGCCCAGATCCAAACCCAAACCCAAACACACACACACACACACAAAATAGAAAACTGAAAAAGAAGAGGATTAGACTGCGCTGGAATATTCCAGAGCCCAGGGGCCTCAGAGGAGCAGAGCCCGGATCTCGGTGGCTGGCAGGGGGGCGGTGAGGGGGCGCTGGGCCCAAGGAAGTGCTCATGTACAGCGACGGGGGCATGGGTCTGGTTCCCCGAGGGGCCCTGCCCGGGCAGGGCCAGTGTTGGGCCATTCATCTCGCCCCTCCCCGCCGCTGTCTGGCCACCAGGCCTAGATGATCCAGGTGACAGTCTGGCGCGGGGATGCTTCAGGTGACCCTGGACTGTCCTGTGTCTTGGCCCCTCCTCAGGGCAGACGCTGGGAGGTCCCCTTCCGTCGCTGCTGACCTGCAGGCAGGGCCCGTCCGTGCTGCCCCGTCCACCTGCCCCACTCAGGGCTCGACCGGGCTGCAGGCACCCAGTGGGTCTGGACATTGGTGTCAGGCGTGGGGGGCGCCGGAGGTGGCAGTGACAGGCCCCACGCTGGTCGCCAGCTGCCGCCTCGGCGTGGGGCAGAGAGCAGCAGCACCCAGGGGTCGCCTGCGGCCATGGAGCCCCCGGTGGGGCCCTGCACGGGCGCTAGGCGTGTGTCCAAGGAGGGCGTTGGCCTTGCATGCAGCTGACCCAAGTTTGGTCCCCGGCACCCCACCCGGTCCCCTGAGCTCTGCCAGGAGTCATCCCTGAGCACCGCCGGGTCCGGAGAACTAACAATTATTTAAAAAAACATTTCTGGGGGCTGGAGCGATAGCACAGCGGGTAGGGCGCTTGCCTTGCACGCGGCCGACCCGGGTTCGATTCCCAGCATCCCATATGGTCCCCTGAGCACTGCCAGGAGTAATTCCTGAGTGCAGAGCCAGGAGTAACCCCTATGCATCGCCGGATGTGACCCAAAAAGCAAAAAAAAAAAAAAAAAAAACATTTCTGCGCAGGGCCAGAGCGAGCCTCCCGGGCTGTGGCGCTTGTCTTGAGACATCGTCCCTACGGGCACTGCGTTTGGTGCCCTGAGCACTGCAGGGAGCAACCCCTCACCCTCCTCTCCCCCAGACGAGGTTTCCTGCATCGGCTCAGTGCGAGGGCCAAGGTGCCGCCTGGCACGAGGGCCACCCTGGTTCCGCCCCAGCTCCGCAGGGTCCCCTGAGGGCCAGCTGCTGTGGTCCCACTTTCCTGCTTTCCTGAGTGATGAGAGAAGGGTGCTCGGCCCCTCCTGCCCGGTTCTGACTGTCCCTGCGCACTGGGTGATGGCGAGAGCGTCCCGTTCCCACGTTGGCGCGGCTGGCTTGCGTGTGTGTGCTCTGCTGGGGGCGGGCCTGGCTGAGCTCCGCGGCAGAGCTTGTCCTGAAGGGAGCACTTGCCACTGTGGACGTTCCGGGCCGCTCGCTTCAGGGCCCTGGGGCCAATCCGAGTCAACACACCCGTGAGGCCCTGGGCGCCGCCGCGTCCACTAGCTGCCGTCTAACATTAGCCGTCTCTGCGTCCCTCCTCCCCGCTGCGCCAGGCGCTGGCACCCGCCGTGCTGCTCACCTCCTCCCGTTGTTGGGGAGGGGCTGTGCGCCGCTCATTCAGGTGTTGCGGTTTCCGTCGGCAGAAGCTTCGCGCCACTGTGAGCGGAGCCTGGCAGCCCGCCGGGTCCGAGCAGAGACACCAGGGGGGCTGGCCACATTTCTCTCTCCTTGTATCTGCAGGGAAAGCTCGTGGCTGTGGTGTCGGTGATGCGGCTACAGGCGTGTGTGAGCGTATTGAGGTGCAGAGTTAGCGCCCCACTGCCCAGGCTCCACAGGCCTTCACCCTTGTCCTTTCTCCTTCCTCCTCTTCCTCCTCTGTTGGGCAACATCGGGTGGCCCTTGCTCCTCCGCAGGGGCTTAGGTGTATGGAGCTACTCCCACGACAGTGCCCCCGAGGCACACTGATAATCCTACATGGCTTTTCTCTTTCCTTTCTGTCACCTGCATGCTTTAGCAATGTCCTTTTGTATAGACACAGGAAGACAGTTGACGCTGTGCTTTGGAACATGGGAGTTTATTGATTCCAAATATTTACTCCTGGGCATCCATCTTATTTACCTGACTTAAGCCTCAGTTGCCCTTAGTGCCTGACACTCCAAAAGCAGGGTCCCGACAGAGGGACTGGACGGACCCAGGGCAAGCTGTAAGCTACCCTGGCATCGAAAGGGGACGAGCTAAACACCGTAAGTATAATAAGTTAAGAGCATGGTCAGGGAACAAACTCTGTCATAACCCAAAAGAAGTAACTGAACAAGGACCCTGCTGGGGTGAGGAAAGACTAACCTGGCCTGAGGACTGTGGTCTGGGATACATAGCGAGATGTCCCCAGGAAGGGCCAACTTTTATTTTGTTTATTTTTTTTTTTTTTTGCTTTTTGGGTCACACCTGGCGATGCACAGGGGTTACTCCTGGCTCTGCACTCAAGAATTACTCCTGGCGGTGCTCAGGGGACCATATGGGATGCTGGGAATCGAACCTGGGTTGACCGTGTGCAAGACAAACGCCCTCCCCGCTGTGCTATCGCTCCAGTCCTAAAGAGCCACCCTTTAAGCTTAATATATCTCTTCCTGTGTCCCTACAAAATGACTAGAAATATTATAAGTAAACTTACTATGGTTGTTTAAATGGATTACTAGCTGAGGAAATATAAGAAGAAATCATGGATATAAGTTTCAAAAGAAAATAAATACTCCTATCACCGAATAAGCAAAACCAGCCAATGTTATTACTTTGGTTACATGTACTCAAATTAGAAATTACCTTTGATTTACATATAGCCAAATATAAGTTTTTCTCTATGTCATATTTTTCGTAGCTCTCCTTTAAGCAGCGCTCACCCCTCTCTCCTCTCCCCTGCAGTGGGGGCCCAGCACTCACTCCTCTCCTCTCCTCTCCTCTCCTCTCCTCTCCTCTCCTCTCCTCTCCTCTCCTCTCCTCTCCTCTCCTCTCCTCTCCTCCCCTCCCCTCCCCTCCCCTCCCCTCCCCTCCCCTACCCTACCCTCTCCTCTCCTCTCCCCTGCAGTGGAGGCCCAGTGCTCACCCCTCTCCTCTCTTCTCCTCTCCCCTGCAGTGGGGGCCCAGCGCTCACCCCCCTCCTCTCCTCTCCCCGCAGTGTCTGCTCTCCCAGCCCAAGTTCTGGGCCGTGCACACGGCGGCCCTCATCCTGCGGACAAAGCTGGAGCGCGGCAGTGCGCGGCGCATGGAGCGGGCGCTGCGGCAGACGCAGGTGGGTGCCCCCCCCCGTGTGCGGCCCCCACCCCGCGCCCCCTCCGTCCAGGGCGTGGCCCGGTCTGACCAGTCCTGGCACGTCCTGGGTGCTGCGCCAGCGGGTAGCTGGGGTTTCTCGTGCCCCCCCCCCCCGTAACTCCCAGGAGACCCCAGAAGGGCCCACGCGCCTCCCTTGGAGCCGTGAGTGAGTGGCCGGCGGGGCACGCGGCCAGGCGGAAGGGGCTCTCTCTCTCTCTCTCTCTCTCTCTCTCTCTGGGCCTTTGCTGGGGTCCCGAGCTGCCCCGCCCTGGCCTCCGCGCTCGTCGGCGCGAGTCGGGGAGACTCTTCTCAGGGCCTCAGAGGCGCCAGGGCGTGGGGGGGAGGGCCAGATGCGGCTTTGCCCTATGCCGGCGCCACCCCGGGCCGGAGCAGGTGCGGGAGGTCGGGGAGTCAGCCCGGCAGGAGCAGTCCCGGCTCCCCTGGGAGCGCCGTCTGCACTCGGCCTCTTGCTTTTTCCTTTCTTCTTTGTCTCTTTGAGCCTTAGCCAGCAGTGCTCAGGGTCACTCCCGGCTCAGTGCTCAGGGCTCACTCCCGGCTCTGTGCTCAGGGTCACTCCCGGCTCAGGGCTCAGTCCTGGCTCAGTGCTCAGGGTCACTCCCGGCTCTGTGCTCAGAGTCACTCCTGACTCTGAGCCCAAGGACTCGGCCCGGTTGGCTCCGAGCAAGGCAGGTGCCCTCCGCTGTTTCCCGGCCCCTTAAAGAAGCGAAGCCGCTGAGTGACACGCAGGGCAGGGCACAGAAGCCCTCCTTGGCTCTTGGCGATTTTGGGTTTCTTTGTGGTCCCAGGAAGACAGCGGTGGGGGCCCCGCTGGGGACTCCTGGCCAACTGGGGGTCAGTGCAGCGGCCCGAGGATCTCTGGGTACTGGCAGGGTCAGGGCCCTCGACTCACCCGGACTCACCTGTGGTGCTCATGGACTCTCCTGCTGGTGCTCACAGACTCGCCTGTAGTGTTCCAGGACTCACCCGTGGTGCTCCAGGGCCTAGGGCCGCACCCGGTGCTGGTGCTGGGAACTGCACCAGGTCGGGCGCGCCTGCTGGCCGCCGTCCTGTCTCCTGTGCCGCCTCTGTCTAGGGCGCCCATTATTTTTGTCCTGCTGTGGACACTGGTGTGGGTTTCCACCGTAACCCGGCACCTGAGCTGCCCACCATGCCTGCCACCCTCCATCCCCTCCCCCTGGCACCAGCCAGCATCTGAGATTGCTCTGTGCCCCCCTTGCTTCTTCATGTTCCTCAGTGGAGTGGAGTCTCACACCTGACTCCCTTCCCTCAGCACCTCCCCTGGAGACTGCAGTGAGCAGGCCCCTTTTTCGTGGCTGAATGGTATTCCACCGAGTGGTGCTCACTGCTCCTCTGTCTCCCGCCTGTCTATGGAGACGCAGCTGTTGTAGCAGACCCCGTGCCTACCCCATCCTGGGGCCTTACCCTTCAGACACGCAGGAGCCGCTGAGTTCTGTTCTAAGTTTGGGAGGACACGTTCCGCATTTCCCGCTGTGGCAGCCCCGGGTTACCTTCCCACCAGCAGGGCCCGAGAAGACCCCCTGGTCCCCGGCACATTGGTGGGCGTGTCTGTGTCCATGCTCACGAGAGTATTTTCGAGGATTTTTAAGAATCACCTAAGAAAAAAAAAAGACCCACAGCTCTTCTTCATCCTGTCAGAGTGACTTGTGGGTTTTTGATTTTATTTGTTCGTTGTCTGACCTGTGTTTGTGTTCCGGGGTCGCACCGGTGGTGCCGGTGTGGGCGGCAGCCAGAGCCAGGCCCTGGGCTTCGTCCCCCCACCGTGGGCATCAGTTTCACGCCTGTACATGGGCCACAGTTCCGCGGGGAGGGCGCCTGCCTGCACGTGACCGACTTGGTATTGCTGCCTGGCACCCCACAGGGCCCCCTGAGCACTTCCAGGAATGATCCCTGGAAGTGAGCCCTGAGCTAGGAGTGAGCCCTGAGCCCTGAGCCAGGAGTCAGCCCTGAGCACCGAGCACAGAGCCAGGAGTCAGCCCTGCGCACCACCAGGCGTGGCCCCAAAGCGAAACTGTGTTTGTGTTCTTAAGTCATGGCGCTGACCCCTTCTGACCCTGGCCCCCAGGCTCTTGCAGACCAGTTTGGAGACAAGACGACGTCCGTCCTGGAGCGCCTCAAGGTCTTCCACTGCTGCCGCGTCCCGCCACACTGGGCTGTTCAGGTACCTCTGGGGGCGTCACCGCATCCGGGGAGCCCTGGGCCAGAAAGACGGGGCTGGAGCGCGCGCACAGCGGGGTGGGCGCTTGCCTCGTGAGGGTCGGCTGGGTTTGATGCTCTGCCGAGCACTCCCTGGGGTGAGCCCTGAGCACGGCCGGGTGGGGTCAGAATAAGTAAAAGGGAGAAACTCATCAAGGGCCTGGAGCCATCGCACGGCTGTCGGTAGGGTGTTTGCCTTGCACGCAAAAGCCCCGCCCCCTCGGAGAGCCCGGCCAGCTACCGAGAGTGTCCCGCCCGCACGGCAGAGCCTGGCAAGCTCCCCGTGGCGTGTTCGATATGCCAAAGACAGTAACAAGTCTCACCATGGAGACGTTACTGGTGCCCGCTCGAGCAAATCGATGAACAACAGGACAACAGTGTTACACTCATCAAGAAGTGACTAAGCGAGACTCGTTGACATGTGTTTAATCTTGCTGCCTGGAGCATAAGTGCTTCGTGTGGTTTGTGGTGGATAAACGGCCGACTCGGAGCCGTTACTGTGACAGAACAAATGTCTGGTGGGCGTTGCTTTGATGTGTTTTGAACAGAAGCATCACGAGAACGGCAAACCGTTCAAGTGCAATTTAGACCAAATGTTTTGTGGTCTGCCCAGGGCGCTGTGGACCCCCCCGGCTTCTGGCGCTCAGATAAATACTTTCATTAAGATGGAATTCTGGCTGGGGACTGGCGCGAGCACTGGGGCCGGGCTCAGCCTGCGAGAGCCCCGGGTTTGATCCCCAACACCAGCAGCAGTGACCCCCAAGCACCAAGCAGATGCGACTCCTTGCATCGGGCCTCAAAATAAGGCAGTCAGTAGATAGGTGCCTGAGAGGGAGAGAGGAGGCTAGGAGGCTGGCTGAGAGAGAGAGAGAGAGAGAGAGAGAGAGAGAGAGAGAGAGAGAGAGAGAGAGAAAGGGATGGAGAGAGGGAGGGAGAAGAGGAGGCTGGCTGACTCCTGTCGCTGGGATCTGGAGGCTCATCCCCTGCCTTCCCACCCACAGTGGCCCCGTGTGGGGACCCTTTTCTGCTACTGTCACCACGTGTCTGTTCAGTGGGGGCCACTCCCACCCCCACAGTTCACAGAGGCTGTGCTGGCGCCACCTCACAGCCACGGAGGGTCCTAAGAGAATCTCACTGAAGCCAGAAATAAACTTTTTTTTTTTTTTTTTTGCTTTTTGGGTCACACCTGGTGATGCACAGGGGTTACTCCTGGCTCTGCACTCAGGAATTACTCCTGGCGGTGCTCAGGGGACCATATGGGGTGCTGGGAATCGAACCCGGGTCGGCCGCGTGCAAGGCAAACGCCCTGCCCGTTGTGCTATTGCTCCAGCCCCCAGAAATAGACTTTTCAAGTCACTGTTTTTTGCTTATTTAGTTTGAGGGCCACACCCAGCTCAGACCTTACTCCTAGCTCTGTGCTCAGGACTCAGTCCCGGCCGGGACTGGGGGCCCTGCCCAGTGCTGGGGTCCAGCGTGGGGGGCGGTGTGCAGGGTGAGCCCTCCCGCCCCTGCACTGCCCCTCTGGGCCTCTCGGGGGAATTGTTTCCCTCTTGAGATTTCTGAGCAGTTCTTAGGAACCGCACCCGTCCTAAAGAAGCCGGGGGACCCCAGGGAGGCAGGAGGGGATCCACCCCCGAGTCGGGCTCTGTCCAGCAGGACGTGGTCACTGTCTGAATCCGACTTTCCAGCGCCAGCTCGCAAGTCTGCTCATGGAGCTGGGATGCACGAGCTCGGCGCTGCAGATCTTCGAGAAGCTGGAGATGTGGGAAGATGTCGTCATCTGCTACGAGAGATCCGGGCAGCACGGCAAGGTACAGGGGTGGGGGGCGGCGAGGGCACACGGGAAGGTACAGGGGGGAGGCTGGGCACATGGGAAAGTACGGGAGGTCAAGCACACGTGAAGGTACGGGGGGTACCGAGTGCGACGGTCCATGAAGGACCGGCCAGTGGGGGAGGGTCCCGGGGATGGTCACCGCAAGTGCAGAGCCATGCGGGGGCGCCCGGCCCTGGAGAGGGGCTGGACCAGGCACTGCCTTGGGAGGAGCCTGTGGACGCCCCCCCCGCCCGCCCCCTGCCGTCCGCAGGCCCTGCGTGCAGAGACCGTGCAGACTCCAGCCCCTCCGGAGCCGCCTCCGCGGGGAGCCTGGCCGCTGACGGCGGTGGGGACGCCCACCCCCGACCCCCGAGGCCGGCTCTGGCCTTGTCCCCACACCCAGCCCCTGTTCGGGGCCCCTTCCCTGCCCCGACGCCGCCCGCGCGGGCCTCTCGGAGCCGTCACTGGCCCCTCGGCAGGCAGAGTGTGTCTGGAGTCCCTCTGTTCTGTACCCCTGTCTGGGCGCCACAGGCGGGCCCTGAGGGGCTGCACCGCTCCCTCCGGCCCCGCAGGTGGGGATGGGGGCCCTGCCGGCCGGTGCCTGTCCCACAGCAGCTCCGTGACCTGACCGGGTGGCCCGGAGGCCAGGCCTGATCTCTCGCTCACAGGAAAGTCTCGGCCCGGCCAGTGCAGCTGCGCCTGGGCCTGCAGTGCAGGGCTGCGCTGAGCCGGCCTGTCCAGCGTGGGGCCAGAGGGTTCGAGGAATGGCCGGAACCACGCTCCCCTGGGCCCTGCCCACCAGCTTCGTCCTCTTGGGACTGGCCAGTGGGGCGCGTCCAGATATGTGGGATGCCGGTGCATGCGTGCGTGTGTGCATGTGTATGCGTGCGTGTGTGTGCATGTGCATGCATGTGTGTGCGTGTGCGTGTGCACGCATGTGTGCGTGTGTGTGCATGCATGTGTGCGTGCATGCATGTGTATGCGTGTGTATGTGTGCGTGCATGTACGTGCATGTGTGCGTGTGTGTGCATGCATGTGTGCGTGCATGCATGTGTATGCATGTGTATGTGTGCGTGCATGTGTGTGTGCATGTGTGTGTGTGCGCGCATGCGTGTGTGTGTAGCGGGGAGCGGGGGAAGGAATTCTTGGGGCCGGCAGGATTCTTGCACGTGCCCCATGTTCACGGCGGCCACTTACCGCTCAGGTGTGCCACTCGGGCTGGAAACGTGGTTGGTTGTGTTTGTGTGTCTGGGGCCGCACCCGGCAGTGCCTGGGATCCTCTGGCTCTGCGGGCTCAGGGGACCACACGGCTGCCAGGATGGCTCGGGTGGGCCATGCGCCAAGCGGGCCCTCCCCGCCGTACCGTCTCTCTGGCCGGTCTGTGGCCCTCTGTCCTGGCTGCTGGGACGCGAGGACGGCCTGTCTCCTGACCCTGGCTGCTGGCCCTGCGGGGAGTTGCCGCGCGGACCCAGGAGTGCGGGGCCTGGCGTGCAGGGTGGGGGCGCGCCCTCCGCCAGCGGGTCGCTCTGAGAGGAGATAAAAGACCCCCAGACCTCGCCAGGCAGCCGGGAGACCGGAGTCGGACTAACAGTTTCTCGAGCTGAGCCCCGGGGTCCGCCCTTCACACGACACGAGGGTCCTGGCTCGGCCACGTTCGAGCCAGCTCTGAGGCGGCGGGGAGCGGAGCGTGCAGGGCCGGCCGAGCCGCGGACGGGCTCTCTGTCCAGGGCCCTCCAGACCCCCAGGGCCTCGGGGCCCTCCTGCTTCCAAGGCTGCAGCCCTGGGTGTGAGTCTGCGCGCACGCCGCAGGCAGTGAGCGCCCAGAGGCTGAGCTCCTGGGAGGAGTGCCCGCTGGCCAGTGCTCGCTGCCAGGCAGCTAGTGGGGTGCAGGGCTCAGGGGACCACCTGGGGTGCTGGGGGTCAAACCCAGACAGGTGCCCTCCCTGCCGTACTCTCCGGCCCCCAAGAATTCTTTGACTTGCTTTCTCTTCCGTTCTTCACTGTGGCAACATTGGCTTACAAGAACGGAAACTATTGGGGCTGGAGCGATAGCTCAGCGGGGAGAGTGTTTGCCTTGCACGCGGCCGACCCAGGTTCAATCCCCGGCATCCCATATGGTCCCCCAAGCACCACCAGGAGTAATTCCTGAGTGCAGAGCCAGGAGTAACCCCTGTGCATCGCTGGGTGTGACCCAAAAAGAAAAAAAAGAACATAAACTTGTCTTCATGGGACTGGGGGGCCCCACCCAGCAGTGCTCAGGGCTGACCGCGAGTGTTCGGGGACCCCTCCACCCGGGGTGTCGGGAATGATGGCAGGGAGGTCACGGGCTGGGCAAGTGCCATAAGCGCTGAGCCGCCCCGGCCCCAGGCCCTGATCAGACTGTTCCTCTCCTCCCGCCCCCAGGGGCTCTGTCCACGGGGCTGGGCAGCGCGTCCCTGAGCTTCCCTCCCAGATGAGTGAGGTCATCTCGCTCCTTCTGGCTCCTTCGCCCCGGCCCGCCCGTCTCCCCCCAGCGCTGAGTCATGACCTTCCCCTCGCGTGCGGCTCCTGGCAGGCTCAGGGCGCCGTGTGGGGGGCTGGGGTCAGACCCGGGCCGGCCAGGGCCAAGGCCAGCGCCCTCCCCGCTGTGCTGCCACTCTGGCCCCGGCGTCTCACCTGTTCATCCGTGTGAGGAACCGTGGTGTGGCGGAGCTGTGCCTCCTGGGGGAAGGTGACGGGAGCCGTTTAGTTTGTTCCCATCGCGCTGCGTTGAGATCATTTCTGCTAGAGTCCCGCTGGGGCTGGAGTGAGCACGGCGGGAGGGCGCTCGCCTTGGGGGTGGCCGGCCGGGGGTTCAATCCCCGGCACCCCTACGGTCCCTGAGCACCCAGCCAGGAGCAAGCCCAGAGCACTGCTGGGTGTGGCCCCGGAGCCAGACCCAAAGACCGTGTGCCTGGCCGGCCTCATGACGGGCCGCCCGCCTCATCCCCAGGCCGGGCCGGGCCCCTCGGCTCCTTTGCCCCCCGTCACCCGGCCCCTTCCCTCTCCCGTTCTGGTGATTGGTCGGTCCCCACAGCAGGTCCTGCTGGTTTTCTTCACTCTGAGTGTCCGCGGAGTGTCTGTCCCCGGCCGCGACCCCTGGGAGGGCCCAGAGGAAGAGTTCATGGGGGTGATGTCGCCTTCACCTGTCAGTCAACGGCCAAATGTACCAGTTCTGCTTTTCTTTTTTTTTTTTTTATCGGGGGCGGGGGGCACACCGAGTGATGCTCAGAATTTCCACTTGTTTATTTTGTTAGCTTTCAAACACTGATTAGCTTTCTCTCACTTTCACACCTGGCACTGCTCAGGGACTGTTCCTGGCTCTGAGCCCTGTGGTGCCAGGGATCGAACCAGGGTCGGCAGGTGCAAGGCAAGCGCCCTGACCACTCTGCTCTCTCTCCGGCCCCCGGGCAGATCCTTTTGGGGGGAAAAGGAAACGCTGACGTGTCCCTGCCTCCGGCGTCTTCTGTGGCCCACATCCCATCTCAGACTTTGCAAACCAAGCTCAGAGCCCCCTGGTATACAGGAGGTTCCGGGCTTACGGCAGGTGCGAGAGACGCGCGCCCGCCGCCCGCCCGCCCGCACTGAGGCCCCCGGGGTTTCTGTCCTTGCAGGCCGAGGAGATCCTGCGGCAGGAGCTGGCCAAGAGGGAGACGCCCAGCCTGTACTGCCTGCTGGGCGACGTGCTGGGGGACCAGGGCTGCTACGACCGCGCCTGGGAGCTGTCGGGGCAGCGCAGTGCCCGAGCCCAGCGCTGCAAGGGCCTCCTGCACCTGCGCCACCGCCAGTTCCGGGACTGCACCACCTGCTTCGAGCGCTCCGTGCAGATCAACCCCATGCAGGTCAGCCTCTGCAGAGCCCGGGGCGGGGGGCTGGGGAGCTCGGAGAAGGTCTGTAATTCAGTCGCGTCTAAATTCCGCCACCCTCGCAGAGATAGAAAACTAGAAGCAGAGACCGTTGACCTGGCCAGCCTCGTCTTGTTAAGAGCATTGGCTGGTGGGTGACCGTGCTTGCCGGGCACGTGGCCTGCCTGGTTCAAGTCCCCGCTCCCACCTGTGGGACCCACTGGGTGTGGCCTGTCACCCAGAAAAGCCCAGAAGAGGCTGTGGGCTGGGGATGTGGCAGAGCATGCCTCGCTGGGCCAGCCCGCCCAGCTGACCCCGAGCCCCCAGGACCGCTGGGGTGGCCCCTCCTCTAAAAAGGCCCTGCAGAGTTAAGCTCTGATGACAGAAAGCCCTGTGAGCGGAGGCTGAGAGATGGTGGCCACAGAAAAGCATTTTCCGGAAGCTTCCCTGGAAGTTGCCCCTCCCACTTCCCGGGCTGCGGAGCCACCCGGCGGGCAAGTTTGAGTTTCTGGGGCTGCCGGATGGGGATTCGCCACCAGCCCCGGGGCTGCCGGGCTGGTGTGTGTGTGAGCATGTGTGTGCATGTGTGTGCATGCATGTATGCATGTGTGTGCATGTGTGTTCAGAATTGCAGTAGTTGAAAATACTGCTGACAGCTCTGGAATAGCAGGTAATTCTGTAATTCTGAGTTTTTAAGTTATATATGAAAAAAAACAAAGTATTTTAGCCCTCCCCAGACAGGAAAGTCAGTAAGGAAATGTCTCTGGGAGATGACGCGAGGACGCGAGTCCCTGGTGAAAAACTCACTTTCCCGTTTGCAGCTGGACCACGGCTCCCGTGTGCCAGTTTCCTGGAAGGGTGGCGGGCCCCGAGGGGCCCTGCGTGCGCGTGACGCCTCCCTCTGCCCCGCGGGGCCCTGCGTGCGAGTGACGCCTCCCTCTGCTCTTCCAGCTGGGCGTGTGGTTCTCGCTGGGCTGCGCCTACCTGGCCCTGGAGGACTACGCGGGCTCGGCACGGGCCTTCCAGCGCTGCGTGACGCTCGAGCCTGACGTGAGTGTCCCCCGGCCGCGTCTGCTCCGGCTCGCCCTCCGGGGATGGCGGGGGGTGGCGGACGGGGCTTCCACCCTGGTCCCCCGTTCCCAGCCCCGGGGCTCTGGGACTTGACCGTGAGGAGCGGAGGGTCCAGCCCATTGCCGGGCCCCTGACAGCGGCACCTGCCTCTGTCCTCCCTGTCCTGACCGCAGCCCCAGCCAGGGCCACCCCCGAGGCCCCGGGTTTGATCCCCCGCCCGGCATGGCTTCACAGTCCCGGGCGGACACTCCAGGCTGCCCGGGGACCCCTTGGGAGCCCCAACTCCCCCACCCCTGCTAGAACCCGTGGCATGTTGAGAGCGGTGATTTGGGGGCGTGGCGGGTGGGCTTGGGGCCATACCAGGCAGTGCTCGGGGGCCCTCGGGGTGCCGGAAGGCTCGTACCTTACCCAGTGGGCGGTCTCTCTTGCCCCACCATGGTGACAATTTTTTAAATTTTATTTTTGGGTCACATCCTGCGATACTCAGGGGTTACTCCTGGCTCTGCACTCAGGAATTACTCCTGGCAGTGCTCGGGGGACCCTATGGGTGCTGGGAATTGAACCTGGGTCGGCTGCATCAAAGGCAAATGCCCTACCCGCTGTGCTATTGCTCCAGCCCCCATGGTGATGACTTTATTGATTTAATTTTACTCTGGGGGCCATACCCGGCAGTGCTCTGGGCTCATGCCTGGCTCTGGACTCAGAATCATTCCTGGTGGTCTCAGGGGACCGTAGAGGATGCAGGGGATCGAACCCTGGTGAGTCCCATGCACGGGAAATGCCCTGCCCATTGTCCTGTTGCTCTGGCCCTTATTTTAGTTATAATTTTTATTTATTTATTTATTTGGGGGGTGGGCAGCGCAGCTGACAGTACTCAGGACTCACTCCTGGCTGGGCCCAGGGGATTGTAGAAGGCTCAGGGCAAGTGCCCGCCCCGCTGTGCTATATCCCTGCAGCTGCCTGGCTGTGATTTTAAACTTGTAGATAAGTTTGGGAAGTATTTTTGATACCATCTTAACAATATTAAATCCTCTAACCCACAAATATGGAATGTTTTTCCATTTATTTTTGTTTTCTTTCAACAATAATTGGTAGTTTCCAGAGTAGAAATTTCTTACATTTTGTTTGTTTGTTTGGGGCCACACCCAGCTGTGCTCGGGGGATCACTCTTGGTGAGGCTTGGAGGACCAGGTGGGGTACTGGGACCAAATCGGGGTTGTCCAGCAAACACCCTCCCTGCTGTGCTAGCACTCTGGCCCGAGATTCTGTCCTTGCTGAGATATTCTGTGTCATTTGCTCTTGGGGCTATTATAAAGGAAGTTGGATTCTTAGTGTTACTTCCAGAATGTTCTTTTCTGCTGCGTGGAGCCCAGTTCATGCCTTCAGCATCAGTCTTGTGTCCTGCAGCCTCAGACTCCTTAACGCTCGCTGTTGTTTTGTGAGATAACGAGGTTTCTGTACTGACTGCCGTGCCTCTTGCTGCGGGGGCAGCTTCGTCTCCTTCCTTGGGGTGCTTTTCTTTTTCCTGTCCTTTCGGTTCGGGCTGAGTGGAAGGAGCAGAAACGGGGTCCTTGTCTCCTCGCTCATCTATGGAAGACTTTGGTTTTTTATCTCTCAGCGGGAGGCTGCCGTAGGCCTGGTTTTCTGCAGGCGCCCTTTATGGCTCTAAGGACCTTCCGTCTACTCCTGATTTGTTGAATAATTTTGTAATGAAAAGGTAATGGAATTTGCCAAACTCTTTTTCTGTGTCTTTTGAGATGATTCTGTGGTTTCTTCCATCCTTTATTCTGTGAATACAGTAAATTACTTTGCTTGTTGACTCAACCTTGCATTCCTGGAAAATTCCACTTGGCCCGACTCTTATTATTTTTAAATTTTATTTATTTGTTTGGGCTGGAGTGATAGCACAGCGGTAGGGCATTCGCCTTTCACGCAGCTGAGCGTGTTCTATTCCTCCGCCCCTCTCAGAGAGCCCGGCAAGCTACCAAGAGTATCTCGCCCGCACGGCAGAGCCTGGCAAGCTTCCCGTGGCGTATTGGATATGCCAAAAACAGTAACAATAAGTCTCTCAATGAGAGACGTTACTGGTGCCTGCTCGAACAAATCGATGAGCAATGGGATGACAGTGACAGTGTGTGTGTTATTTGTTTGGGGGGCCACACCCAGCGATGCTCAGGGGTGACTGTGCTTAGGGGACCACGTAGGGTGCTGGGGATTAAACCCAGGTCGGCTGCGTGCAAGGCCGTGTGCAAGGCAAGCTCCCTTCCCGCTGCACTGTCTCTCCAGCCCCTGCTAGTATTTATTATCCTTGTTTCGGGGTCCACACTAACTTTTCCTGGCTCTGTGCTCAGAATTGACCTCTGACATGCTGGGAACTGAACCAGGGTTGACCGTGTTCAGAGCAAAGTATCTTATCTCCCCACTATCTCTCCGGCCAGCTTGTGTTTTATGGAGGCTTTTTCCGTCTACATTCTTCAGAGACGCTGGTCTCTATATACGTATATTTACGATGCCTTTATTTGGGCTTGGTTTCAGGGTACGAGTTGTCTCATGGAATAAGCCAGGAGCTGTTCCCTCTTCTGTCTCTTTACAAGAGGCTGTAAAGGAATTTTCCGTTCTGTGAAATGTGTCAGTGAACCCTCCTGGTTCTGGGGCTTTCTCTGCGGGGAGGTTTGGACATTGCTAAATCCACGAGCCTCTTCACAGGTCCTGCTTTGGGGGTGGGGTGGGGGGGCGGGGGGGTGCTGCCCTTCCTGGCACGGGGCTGGGTGCCCCCAGGGTGGGGCCCCGGGAGCTGAGGCTCTCACCGCAGGGCTTGTGCTCCGGAGACTGGAGACAGGTGAGCACGAGCCCCTGGGGACGTCCCTCCCCACCTTACAGGCAGTGACTAAGTGACTGGACACGCGTCATCAGTTCGGCCGGTCACCGTGACGCGTGCCGTGGCTGCGTGTTGAGCGGGCATCGGAGAGCCTGTGTCCCCGCGGCCCATCGTGGCCGCACTCGCTGCCGTGCCCCCGCCGGCTCGGCCTTTGCCTTGGTCCCGCTACCCCGGCTTTGCCTGTCGCTGTTGCCGTGTGCCCGGTGCCACCGATCGTGAACCCCGTGTTGCTCGGACAGCGATTCGTGTCTTCGGGTTGTGTACCTGGGTGACGGCGTGGGACGCCCCTCACCCTGCTGCAGTTTCCGCTTTGGGGCTGTGGTCTGGGACACTCTCAGGGCCCCTTCCTGGCCCTGTGCTCGGGGACACACGTGGCACTCGCCCACAGAGCCCGTCACTGCCCCCCCCCCCCCCGCCCCTGTCCTCTTGGCGTCTCCGCGGCAGCTGCTGGGTGTCACACGGAAGCAGAATCGTGCACGCTGTGCTCTTGTGCCTCGGGCCCTTTGTTCCTGTGTCTGTCACCGTCTTCGTCTGCCTTGAAGGTAGCCCCTCCGGTCATCAGTAGTTTAATGGCTGTGTGTGCTGGTGTGTCTGCCCCGTATGCGAGCACTGAGCTAGGAGCACTCCTCGCGGGGCACAGAGACCAGCAGGGTGCCCGGCAAGTGCCCTGGCCACTCCGCCACCTCCCCCGCCCCTTTCTGCCAGTGACCCCCCCCCCATATTCCAGTCTCGACTGTTTCATGCTGCCTGTGTGGTCCCAGCAGGCCTCGGAACCTTGTGTTTGTTCTGTTTTTTTCTACTTCTGTCTGGATTCTTTTGATTACTCTCTTCTTGCTCAGAGCTTGTTTTTTTTTCATCTCCTGCTCTCTGATACGCTGCTGGACACTCACGGTCTTCCCCTGCTTGGCGTGCTCATCGCCGTGACCTGCCGGAGCAGTGGATTGGGCATCGCAGACTTACACCGTGATAGTTTCATCCCACAGAAACAGAGTATCCTGCAGTTGGTGCTGGGTTTTTCCCTCCCTAGCCCAGATCGTTCCCTTCGCTCCTTGTCCTGCTGGCGTGCAGCTCACTCCAGGTCAGCTTGGTGGGGGCAGCAGTGTCTCCGATAGTGTCCGCCTCCTGGGCGGAGACTGGGGACAGGTGGTCACGAGCACGCCCTACTCTGCACCGCTGCCCCGTGCCCGCGGCTGGCCCCTGGCCTGTGCCCTCTGGAGACCTTCCGGAGAGAGTCCTGCGCGGCCGCGTGCTGCTGGGGGCTGAGGCCCCAGAGAGAACGAGGTGCCCTGGTGTGTCCCCGCTCCGGCTCGGCCGGACTGTGCCTCGGGCACTCACTACCCCTCTGTTGTGTGGCCTCAAGGGCCCAGTCCGGGGAGGTCTAGCTGGTGGCGGAGATGTCCGGTGTCCAGCTCGGCGGCGAGGCCTGTGCTACTGCCCTTCTCCCGGGAACCAGTTTAGAGCCACCTGGCGCTGACGGTCAGTGGTGGACCCTAAGTTTGTCCGCTTTGTCCACGGCTTTCCAAGGTGCTGAGCCCGTCTGGCCCTGACCGTGGTGGGTCTGCGTGCAGAGACCCTTCGCTTCGAAGAGCCTGAGGCGTGTGCAGGGCCTCCAGGCTCCGATCATAGCGACGGTGGGACCAAGAGCGACCAGTTCGGTTCTCACTGTCCCCGAGAGAGTCGGCCCCCATCCGGAGACTCCGCTGCTTGGTCGTGACCTGGGAAGTGGGCAGAGAGAAGTGACTGGGGAACGCCACCCCTTTGCTCCCGAGGGGCCGGAACCACCCGGCCTTTGCACATGGGAAAAACAACTTTTTGCAGGGCTGGAGCAATAGCACAGCGGGTAGGGCATTTGCCTTGCATGCGGCCGATCGGGCTTTGATTCCCAGCATCCCACATGGTCCCCTGAGCACCGCCAGGAGTGATCCCTGAGTGCAGAGCCAGGAGTAACCCCTGTGCATCGCCGGGTGTGACCCAAAAAGAAAAAAAAAACCACAAAAAACACAAAAACTTTTTGCATGGCTCAGCACTGTGACTCACCGGTCTGTTGGGTGGCCCGAGTGGGCACTGCCCAGCTCTTTGGCACGTGGAAACCTGAACATTCCTGGCCCATGCTCCCGCGGTTATTCCCTAGTTTGTAGTCTCTTGGGTGATCCTTTTGGTTTGAAGTCACGGAAGGCGAATATTCTCCCCCACGGGTGAGCTGGTGCGTGGCCGCTCCCCTCCCGGGCGCCCGGGCACGTCTCACGGCCTCTCTCTCCTTTCAGAACGCCGAGGCCTGGAACAATCTCTCGACGTCCTACATCCGGCTGAAACAGAAGTAAGTTCCCTGCGTGTGGTGGGCTTCGCTGCCAGAGTCAGGGCGGGCTTTCTCCGGACCCCCCCTTCCCGTTTCACCCACTCACACGGCTGCGTTCAAGTGGCTCCGTGCGGTCATCGCAGTGTGGCTTATTTCTTGAGGACGTCTTGATAGGCAGTACCAAGAAGAATTGCTGGTTTTGATTTTCTTTTTTGGAAGAGGGCTCACATTCAACAGTGCTCATGGCTTACTCCTGGCTCTGTGCTCACGGGCCAGCGCCGGTGGTGCCAGGGATCTCCAGCCCTGGTCAGCCGTGTGCAGGAAGGCAACACCTTTTGCCCTGGGACCGTCTCTCCGGAAAGAACTGTTGTTTGAAGTTTTGTGCTTTCCCCTGGTCCCGGCCCCTGAGCCTGCGTCAGCCCGCTGGGCCAGTGGGTTCTGGTCAGCACTGAGAGCGACGAGTGTCAGCCGTTCTCTTCCGGGAGCGGGGGCTGGAGAGAGCCCGGGCCGGAGAGCGCTGCACGGGTTCCGGCACTCGCCTTGCACACGGCTGACCCGGGTCCGGTCCCCCGCACCCCGCGTGGGGCTCTGGCTGTGAAAGAAGCTGAGGCCCCATGCGCCCGGATTCCGGGGTCTTGGGGTTCACCTGACCCACTGCCAGCATTGACAGATGGCCTGCAAGAGTGGGCGCGGGGGGGGGGGGTCAAGGCGAGGCCTGCGCAGGCAGAGGGCCCGTGGGCCCGCTGTGGGGCCTCTCCGGGCAGTGCCCAGGAGGGCCGAGTGCGAGGCACGCGCCCTCCCTGCCGTACGGGGGCTCTAGCCCCTGGTTTGGACGTTTTTAGTGAGCCCCCTCTGCGTACGTGAGTTCCTTTTCTTTCCCTGGAAGGGGTGTTTCGGAGTTTCCAGAGAGAGTGTTTTATCGCCGACTCATGTATGTCTTGGCTGAGCTGCAGCCTTCAGAGTATTGGCCATACACAGCCAGGTTTTGGGTTTTGGTGTTTTGAATCACCGTGAGATAAAGTTACAAAAATTTCATGTTTGAGTTTCAGTCCTACCAAGATCAAACACTCATCCCTCCACCAGTGCACAGTCCCCACCACCAGTGTCCCCAGTGTCCCCCCTGCCCCATTCGACTCCTCCCCCTGCCTCCATGGCAGACAGTTTCCCCCAGACTCTTTCCCTACTTTTGGGCACGAGGGTTTTCAGTGTAGGTACTGCGAGGCCATCACGTCTGGTCCCTTATCTACTGTCAGCACACACCTCCCATCCCGACCCATCCCGCCAACCATCACTGTCTTACTGATCCCTTCTCTGTCCCAGCTGCCTTCTCCCCCAGCTCATGAGGCAGGCTTCCAGCTGCGGGGCAATATTCCTGGCCCTTGTGTCTACTGTCCGTGGGTGTCAGCCTCATGTTATGTTATTCTATACTCCACAAATGAGCGCAGTCCTTCTATGTCTGTCCCTCTCTTTCTGACTCATTTCACTTAGCATGATATCCATTTATAAGCATCTATCCATTTATAAGCAAATTTCATGACTGCATCTCTCCTAACAGCTGCATAGTATTCCATTGTGTAGATGTACCATGGTTTCTTTAACCAGTCGTCTGTTCTCGGGCACTCGGGTTTCCAGGTTCTGGCTACTGAGAACACTATACTCGGTTCGGTTTGCTTTTCCTGAGGCCTCTGCTGTGCTGAGAGCCACGGGGACTGTTGGTTATCCCCACCCCACTGTGCTGGCCACACACGCAGTGCCCATGCCCAGGGCCGCGTGGGAACCTTGGGGACGATGCATGGCCAGGGTCCCGCTCGGCATTCATTCCAGCTCTCCCCTGGCCCTGGGTCATTGGTCAGTAATCAGTGATGATTGTCGAGATTAGTCATTAGTAACAAGTAATTTTATTTCTTTATTTTTAAATTAAATCACAGTGAGATGCACAGTTACAGAGTTGCTCATGCTCGGGTTGGTTTCAGTGATACAGTGTTCCAGCACCCTCCCTCCTTCACGTACACAGTCCCAACACCCATGTCCCAGTTTCCCGCCCCTCTGTGGCAGGTTCTCCCCCTCCCCCTCCCCCTCTCCCTCTCTCTCCCCCCCTCCCTCTCTCTCCCCCTCCCGCTTCCCCCTCTCTCTTCCCCTCCACCTCCCCTCCCCTTCTCTCTCCCCTCCCCCTCCCCTTCTCTCTCCCCCTCCCCCTTCCCCCTCTCTCTTCATCTCCCCCTCCCCTTCTCTCCCCTTCCCCCTTCCTCCTCCCCCTCCCCCTTCCCCCTCTCTCTCCCCCTCCCCTCTCCCTCCCCCTCTCCTTCTCTTTCCCCCCCCCTCCCCTTCCCCTTCCCCCTCTCTCTCCCCCTCCCTTTCTCTCTCCCCCTCCCTCTCTCCCTCCCCCTCCCCCCTCCCCTCTCTTTTGACTCATGGTTTGTAGTACAGGAACTGGAAGGTTTTCTGGTATATCCTGACACTCCGTGTGGCTTTTATTTTCTTCCTCCTTGTCTTTATGTTATTTCTTCCTGCTCTTGTTTTGCAGTTCCTTTATCTGTAAGTTTTTAAGAGATCATCGTGCAGGGAAATTTGAGCTGCGTCGGGGGCTCTGGTCGTCGCGGCCTCCTTATCAGCGGGGACGGGGACGGGCAGAAAGTCTCAGTGAGGGTTTCCCGCGGCCTCCTGCATCATCGGCCCCTGCCCCCGGCTCTCCACAGGGCCAAAGCCTTCAGGACCTTGCAGGAGGCACTCAAGTGCAACTACGAGCACTGGCAGATCTGGGAGAACTACATCCTCACCTGCACCGACGTGGGGGAGTTTTCCGAGGCCATCAAGGCCTACCACCGGCTCTTGGACCTGCGGGACAAATACAAAGACGTCCAGGTAGGCTGCTCACGGGGTTTCCCCCTGCGTCTGGTGCTCGTACGAGTTTTCTGCCGCAAGCCACTGATGCCAGTGTGCCCGGGAACTGGCTTTGAACACAGCTGTTCGGAAGCCGGGTGCCTGTTCTCTGGCGGAGTTTCCTCGTGAATCGAGACGTTTCCCTGGCCCGCGCGTGTGCGCCTGTAGGCTGTGACTCCGGTGCTCTGACCGCCCTCCTGTAGGCGCACACACGCGACAGGCCGGCACGCCGAGAGTCAGGGCAGTGGCTGGGGCTGAGGTTCACATCACACACGTTCCCGAGCCCGGCAGGAGGAAGCCCTAAGCGCAGTAGCCCCGGGCACCACCAGGTGTGGCTCCAGATGCAACGCGGGCCCCAGTAACGTCTCCATTGTGAGACTTGTTGTTACTGTTTTTGGCATATCCAATACGCCACGGGGAGCTTGCCAGGCTCTGCCATGCAGGCGCGATACTCTCGGTAGCTTGCTGGGCTCTCCGAGAGGGGCAGAGGAATCGAACCCGGGTCGGCCGCGTGAAAGGCGAACGCCCTACCGCTGTGCTATCGCTCCAGCCCCCAAAACACAACACAGGCCGTCGGAAACAAGCCTGCAGGCTCGGGCACGGAGGGGGTGTCGGTGCTGCTGAGTGTCCCAGCCGCTCTGTGATGCTCAGTGGGGCAGCCCCCGAGGTGGAATCACCCCCATTCACGGAGCCCCGTCGGGGCCCTCGAGTGGCCGTGAGCCTGGCGTTTCTGGGGGGCCTGGGAAACAGCACCAGGAGTCTGACGGCTCGAAGGCCGTGACTGGCCCCGGACAAGGGGTCATCTTGGAGCCTGGGGGTAAGGTCTGACCCTCACCTGGTGGTGCTGGGGGTCTGTCTGGCTCTGGGGATCCCAACCGGGGCCTCCGCCTGCCGCCCCGCGGCGCCCGTCTGTGGCTCTGGACATACAGGCTCCCGTGTCCGGGGAGATGGGGCGGCTGCCGGTCATTGGTGCGCCCGGCGGGGACGGGGGGGTCGTGGGCTGGTCAAGTGGGGAGGGCGGGCTCGGGGGCCTGGAGCGTTGGGCTGGAGGAGCACTTGACAGGTTGTTCAGATTATTTTTGTCTCCGCTAAAAACATTTTACTTACTGTGACGCTGCTGGTGCAGCGACAGGTGCCTTTCAGAATAGCTCCGGCGTTCTCGCGCCGACGCCCCCGACCCCGCGCTATTTCCGCTTGCTTTCAAATTTTCTTCTTATGCAGCTTTTCTTTTTTGGTGGTGGGGTGGGGCCACAGCCAGCGATGCTCAGGGGTGACTCCTGGCTCTGCACTCAGGAAGTACTCCTAATGGTGCTCAGGGGCCTGTAGAGGAGCCCAGGGCTCGAACCCGGGTCAGACATGTGTGAGGCAGACGCCCTCCCCGCTGTGCTGTCGCTCCAGCCCCGTGACGGAGCTTTCCTGCTAACGTGTGGATGTGGTTGCTATCATGTCAAGTTTTTCGTGTCTGTTTCTGTGTGTGTAAATATGTAAATTTGTGCTCATTCTACTGCAGGTTGGGTAAATCAGGCTGACATCTGTGCCCCCCTCCTGTCTCTGTGGAGAGCGGCCGGGTGACCCACTATTGTCGCCTTCTCACCTTTCTCTCTGTCCCCAAGTTTGACTGCCGTGTAGATGCATGAAACTCAGGCTGTGTCTTCACAGCTGCTCATGTGGGGCCCAGACACATCTTCACTGATGCTCAGACGCGCTTGTTGCTGCGTCACTTCCAGGGTCTCGCTCCCAGAGTGGTGCTCTGAGCATCCCCGGACGAGCACTCCTGCAGGGCCCGCGCCTCTCCCCGGCCCGACTCGGGTGCGGACTTCTTCGCCGGTTTCTTGTTTTCTTTGCCCTTTTCTCGCCTTCCTCCCGGCTCTCCTTCGATGACTTGGCACAGTCACTTTGGGACAGGAATGTGCCTGCTGCATTATCACCCCGCACTTGCTGCCCGTGAGCAGAGGCGGGGATTAACGTGCCCTGGATGCTTTCATGTTCCTGCCCTTTCCGTTTCTGACTTGAAACGCGCTTGGCTGGCGTGCGGGGCCAGGCAGAGTCTGCGCTGACACCGTGTGGGGCCAGGCAGTGTCTGCGCTGACACCGTGCGGGCTAGGCAGAGTCTGCGCTGACACCGTGTGGGGCCAGGCAGAGTCTCCGCTGACACCGTCAGTGTCCCTCCCCCCGCGAGCCCGGCTTCCGGGCCCAGACAGGCTGAGAATCGGGTCACATTTATGCATCTCTGGGTTTTTGCCGCTGTGGGTCCTGCCTTTGGGCCAGTGAGAAGGTCCCTGTTCCGAAGCCTGGTTCCAAGTCCAGCCCACCCTGCCCAGAGAGCCTTTGCTTTGTACCTGCTGGGGTGAGAGCCGGGAGCCCCCGGCGCTGGCATGGGGTTGAGAGAGGGGTCGCTCGAGCACCGTGGGTGGCTGTGAGCTGGCGCCGCGCTAGGCTGGGGGGCCTCACAGCGCTGGAGTTGGAGTTTTCCTGTGACTCAGCTGTGCCTCCCCTGGTCCGACCGGAAGGAAGCGGAGACACTGTTCAGAAAGGTCTGCACACCTGTGTTCGCCTCAGCGCTGTTGGTACCAGCCAAGACACGCCGACAGCCTAAGTACCCGTCAGGAGGCGAATGGATGAAGAAAATGGGACGCGCACTGGAGTAGCACTGGAGCACTGTCGTCCCGTTGCTCATCGATTTGCTCAAGCGGGCACCAGTAACATCTCCATTGTGAGGCTTTTTGTTACTGTCTTTGGCATATCCAATACGCCACGGGGAGCTTGACAGGCTCTGCCGTGCGGGCAGGATACTCCCGATAGCTTGCCGGGCTTGCCGAGAGGGACTGAGAAATTGAACCCGGGTCGGCCACATGCAGGGCAAATACCATACCTGCTATGCTCTCGCTCCAGTCCCACCCCACCCCAAAGCTCTGCAGATGGGGCGGCGTGGCGTTGAGGGGCCCTGGGACTGGGCTGGGTGCAGCAAGGCACATCCGATGAGCACACAATTTATTTACTTACTTACTTACTTACTTACTTACTTATGTTTAGTATTCCGATCACTTATCGGAGTCCACCCACGGGGGTCCAAGGAGCAGAAGTTCAGTTCATGTTTAGGGCTGAGTAATACTCCAGTGCCCCCGGACAGGACTGGAGTAGAGTATTACTCAGCCCCGAACATGAACTGAACTTCTGCTCCTTTTGGCCCCGTGGGTGGACCCTGATAAGCGAGCTCAGAGAAAGGCAGGTTCGGAACCCTGAACACGAGTGAGTCGTGTGCTCTCCGTGGCTGGCATCACGGCGCCATCACGGACATTCACGTAGTGCGTGAATGTCGTCTCATCAGGTGCACCTTGCCACACCAGCCCACCCCCAGGGCCCCTCCGCGCCACGCCGCCCCGTCTGCAGAGCTTCGGGGGGTGTCCACGGTCCTCAGACCCCCTCCCGCAGTCTGACCCGCACTGCCACAGCGGCCCACAGAGCCCGGGACTGTTTGCTGTGACGGTTTCCTCCCAGGTGGTCTGGGAGTAAACCCCCGGCCACTTCTCTGCCTCCAGGCTCCCTTCACTCCTGTGACCCACCCACGCCCTGGCACGCGGCAGGGACCCGGGGCTGTTTCCAGGTGCTGGCTGGGGGCGCAGCAGCGGTGGTGGCCAGGACAGAGTCGTGACTTTCAGAGTCGTGACTTCACACCTGCTGCCACGCGGCCCAGCTAGCCCGTCCACCCGGCTTACGGATTCTGAGAACCCCCCATGCTGCCTCCCACGGACGCCAGGCTGACTCGTGTCCCCGCCATCGGTGGACGAGAGACTCTTTCTCCGTCTCGCCGCAGCCCCGGGCCTGGGGCTGATGGGAGCTGCCCGGGGAGAGGCGGGCGCGCTTGCTTCCCTGGGCAGTGCGTTTGAAAGCGTTTCGCATTCGTGCCTTTGACAGTCTGTCCATTTGGAGGTCTGTTCCGCTCCTCGGCCTATTGTTTCGGTGGGGATTCTGCGTGTTGTGGTGCTGATTTTGTGAGTTCTTGGCATTTTTTGGAGTCATGGGACACATAGATGTTTCCGTCCATGCGGTGGAATCTTTCTGTTTTCTTTCTTTCTTTTTTTTGAAATTTTATTGAGTCACCGTGAGATAGTTACAAGCTTTCATGTCTGGGTTACACTCTCACAATGATCAAACACCCATCCCTCCACCAGTGCACATTCCCCACCACCAATATCCCGGGTATACTCCCCCTTTCCCACCCTCCCCCTGCCTCCATGGCAGGCAATATTCCCCATACTCTCTCTCTACTTTGGGGCATCGTGGCTTGCAGCACAGACACTGAGAGGTCATCATGTTTGGTCCATTATCTACTTTCGGCATGCATCTCCGATCCCGACTGATTCCTCCAGCCATCATTTTCTTAGTGATCCCTTCTCTACTCCATCTGCCTCCTCCCCTCCGCTCATGAAGCAGGATCTTGCTGTTTTCCTGATGGTCTCCTTGGCTGTGCAGGAGCCTCTCGGTTCCTAGTTCACTTGCTAATCTTTGTGTTTGTTTTTCTTACCCGTGGAGTCGAGTCTCCTGGTGCGGCACTGCAGCTGGCCCAGGGGAGTGTTGCCGTTGGTTTCGTCTTTCCTTTCATGGGTTAAGGTCTCAGAGTTAAGGAAATCTGCGGGAATCGGAGAGAGCACAGTGGGGCCGAGGCCCTTGCCCGCCACGGGGCTGACCGGGGCTCAGATACCGGCACCAAATGGGTCCCCCGAGCGTCGCCAGCCCGGGCCCTTGTTGGAGTGTATGCATGTGTGCGTGTGCGTGTGTGTGAGAGAGACAGGAGATGTCATTCTGCTTCATTCGTGTGTGTGAGAGAGACAGGAGATGTCATCCCGCCCCATTCTTTCCCGTGTAGCCGCCCCAGCACCCCGGCCTGCAGAGACTGCCCCTCCCGGGAGCTGCTCCTGGCCGGGCCACTGTCTGCGGGGTCCGGGTGTGTCTGTGGCTCTCCGTGCCATTCCTGGCCTGCTTGTAGACGCGACCATACCAGTGTGCTTTGAAGTCCGGTCACGTGATGCGCTCCTGCGTGCGTGGCCGTCGGGCTGGATCTGATGGTTCAGGGGCTCCTCCAAGCAGTGCTCGGGGCATGCTTCCTTCCGCAAAGCAGTGCTCCGGCTCTTGGAGCTGCGTCCCAGGACGGCCATTGCTTCCGGGGGGGGGGGGAGTGGGGGGCACAGGCCGGCGCTCAGCGCTCTTGGCTGTGCTGAACTGCGGACAGGCGCGACACGTGTCTTGGCCAGAAGGCCACAGAGCAGTCGCTGTCGGCTCTGTGCTCAGGCCACCCCTGGGGGGTCTCCGGGGGCCACCTGCGGTCCAGGATTCCCCGGCCAGGGCCCGTCTCTCAGCGCCACCTGGGGCCCCTTCCGATGTCTCCGCGGGGCTGTTGGGCCTGTCCTGGGCCCCTCGATGGCCCGACTCTGCACGCGAGGGATGCCACTGGGACCTGGGAGGACGCGCTTTGAGTCTGTGTGATTGGGGCTGGGCGGTCACGTTAGCGATGAGAACTCTTCCCATCGTGAGCATGAAATGCTTGTTTCCTTGCGCCTCACCCCGCCCCTTTCTCTTAAAAGCGCGTCATCTCATCGCACAGGTCCGAGGGGCACGTTCTGTGTGCTCTCTCCTAGGTGCAAAATCTTAAGAATGAAAATAAGAAAAACTAAGCATATGGATACAGAGAACAGGTCGGCTGCTGCGGGCGGGCGGGGACGGGCTCTCAGGGGCGCTGGGGGCTCCCCACGTTTCCCGCTGCCTCCCCGCAGCGCGAGGCCCGCGCTGATGGACGCCCGAGTGGCCGGCGAAGGCCAAGTGCACCCTGCCTCAGGCCTGGGGAGGACCGGGGACGGGGCGGCTGTCCCGCCCCAGATGGTCTGCTTTCGTCTGTTTCGCCTCAGAGGAGAGTCAGGAAAGCGAAGTGGACACGTACCAAATTTCCTGAGCCTTGAAGCCATGGAAGGGAAAGGGGGAAGGAATCTGTGACCACATGCGAAAGATATGTGAGATCTGTGCAGCGAGCAGGAGGGATCAGGCCGCTGAGAATACCGCCGTCCGGTGAAGAGGTCACATCTGCCCGGGAATGGGCCGGGCAGCGCGGAGAATTCCGGACGGGGCGCAGCAGGCGCGGGAATGCCGTCCCGCACGGCAGCTCAGATCCGGGGATTAAAAATAGGATTTTCAAGAGGGGCTTGGGGTCAGCCAAATACTTGGGGCCAAAAACTAAAGCTCCGCCAGCCGCCTTCAACCCAAATAAACTCGAATGGGTAAAAATAGGGCCTGGGGGGAGGGGGGAGGCGCTCAGTCAGGGAGGGCTGGGGGGCCCCTCCCCGCCCCGCACTGGACTCACTGGCCGAGCTCGGGGGAGGGCCAGCTGGCCAGGGCCGTCGTCCCAGCTCAGAGAAGGGGTGGCCACACTGGCGTCCCCTGGGCGTCCTCCCCGTGACCCAGAAGCCCCGCAGCGGTGGGAGAAGGATCGAGAAGTGCGGGAGTTTGAAACCCCTGCCCTGGGGGCCGGAGAGAGCACAGCAGGGTGGGCGTTTGCCTCGCACTGGCCCGGGTTCGACCCCCGCGTCCCACAGGTCCCCCGAGCATCGCAGGTGTGAGCTGACCCCACCCCGGGGGGAAAACACCTCCTGCCCCTGAGGACTGACCGGCAGGGAGTGGCCCTGGACGCTGCCCTGGCCCCAGAGCAGGGCGAGGTGGCACGGCCCGTGGCCACCTTCGGGGGTCCCTGGGACTGAGCCTGGGAGAGGAAGGCCCGAAGCTAGCTCTGTCCCCAGTGCTCCTGGGCGCGGGCGGCGGACACTGGGACCCAGCCCCTCGGGCTGCCCCCCCCCCCGCCTCTGTCACCTGAGAGCTCAGCCACCGGCCCGGAGCAGACCACCGGCCCCACGCCCCCCTCCGCTGACCACCAGGTGCCCCGCCCTGGGCTCCGCGGCCGTTGCTGTCTGTTTCCACCCCTCCGCCCACACATGGCCGGCCTCATCTGTATTTTTGCTTTGTGCTGTTGGATTTGGGGCCACACCCCCTGGTGCTGGGGCGTCACTCCTGGTCTGAGCTGCGGGGACCCTGTGGGGTGCCGGGGCTCGAACCCGGGTCGGGCACGGGCAAGGCAGATGCCCTCCCGCTGTCCTGTCTCCCGGCCCCGGGCCTGCTTCTGGACGAGGGACCCCGCGGGATGGGGGGTCCACAGACTCCCGCGTCCGCCCCCCCCGTGACGCGAGCGTGGTGGGCCCGCCCGCTCACCGCGACCCCCGTGTCCTGCCCAGGTGCTGACGGTCCTGGTCCGCGCGGTGGTGGACGGCACGGCTGACCGCCACGGGGAGGGCGCCGGCGGCCTTCGAGGGAAGCTGCGGGAGCTGCTGGGCCGGGTGACGTCCAGAGTGACCAGCGACGCGGCCGTCTGGAGGCTGTACGCCCAGCTCTACGGCGACGGGCAGAGCGACGCGCCCGAGGAGCTGGAGAAGGTCGGTTCCCGCCGGGCAGCAGGGACTCAGGGCCAGAGGGACCCGTCCCCCGGGCACAGGGCGGGGTAGCCGCACGGCTTTCTCCACATACGCACGCCTGCCTGCCCGCCTGCCTTTCTTCCTCCTTCCCTCCCTTCCTCCCTTCCTTCCTGCCTGTTTCTTCCTTCCTGCCTTTTTCCTTCCTCCCTCCCTCCCTCCCTCCCTTCCTTCCTCCCTCCCTTCCTCCCTCCCTCCCTTGGTCCCTCCCTCCCTCCCTCTATTCCTTCTTTCCTTCCTTCCTTCCTCCCTTCCTTCCCTCCCTTCCTCCCTCCCTCCCTCCCTCCCTCCTTCCCTCCCTCCATCCATCCTGGCCTGTGCCCACTCTCACCCCGGGGTGATGACGGGGCTGATGCGGGCAGGAGGAAAGGAGAAACCTGACCCAGAGCGGACCCCCAGCCTCCCAGCCCGAATCCCGGCCCTCCCCCGTCAGTGCCTCCCTCCCCCCCAGCCCCGGAAGGAGCCGACACCTCCCCCAGCCCCGTCGCCGTGCTCGAAGCTGCAGTGTCGGGTCTCCGAGATGCCCCTCAGATGGGCTCCCCCTTGGGAGTTAGGTGCTCTTCCTGCTCGGGGTCCCCAGATGGGTGCTGGGCGCCACTCCCTCGCCCTGTCCTGCCCGCCGTGCCGCCATCCGGCCCCTATGGAGTGTGAATCCGCCTCCGTCCCGCTCAGCTTTGTGTTTGTTTGGGGGCCCCCACACACAGTTCTGGGGCCCCACGCTGGGCTTCCCCTTGGCGCTGGGCTTGGGGTCCCTTCTGGCAGGGCAGGGGCCCCCGTGTGGTGCTGGGGCCCGACCCAGCGTCCTGTCCCCGGGCGGGGGTGGCCTTGGGCGTCTCCCGCCTGGTTTCCTCCCTCCCACCGCGCCCCGCTCTCCTGGCTCACCTCTCCTGGAACCCCGGCCACGGTTGTCCCCGGAGCCGGTGGCCCGTCCGCCCTTCCTGTCTGAGCGGGCCCTGTCCCCCGCAGGCGTTCCAGTGTCTCTCGAAGGCCTACAAGTGCGACACCCAGGCGGGCTGCTGGGAGAAGGAGGTGCCGTCCTTCAGGGCCGTGGTGCAGAGCGCCCTGGGCCTGGCCCGCGGTACGTGGCATCACCCTGGGGCCCAGGCGTGTCTCTCTCCCGGGTGTGGGTCCCAGACGCCGGGTCCCAGACACCGTGCGGGGGGTTGGCTCCGGGCCGACGGGCCCCAGCTCGGGGTCCCAGGGGCGAGAGACGGCGGGAACCGGGAGCAGCTCTCGTCGGCTGTTGGTGTCGGGGTGTCCCTCGTGCCCGGGCCACAGTCTCCCACCCCGAATGAGAAGATTCACCAGTCTCCTAGAGCCAGGACTAACCCCTGTGCATCGCCGGGTGGGACCCAGAAAGGAAAAAACGGGAAAAGATTCACGAGTCTGGCCCCAGCGCTGGGGAGCAGTGACCCGGCCGGAGAGGGGACACTGGGCCCAGGTGACGGGGCTGCAGCGTCTCCCTCCTGACGCCCGCAGGTCCCAGGGCCCCGGGCAGCGGGTCCGATGAGCCGGTGCAGCGCCCAGCGGGGGAAAGTCTCGCCTGGCCCCTAGGAGCTGGGGAGGGGCCTCGCCGTCCCGCTCACAGCCTTCAGCCCGGACAAGTGTCAGGGCCCGTTTCGGGGGTGCCTGTCCCTTCTAGGCGAGGCGGCTCCCCCGAGCCGCAGCTCCGACTCTGGGGCGCTGGGAACAGCACGGCGTGGCCTGGTGGGGGCTGCGGGGGCCGGGGGTGAACAGGGGCCTGGCCCTGTGCCGGAGCACTGGGGACCCGTTCAGGAGAGCGTGCCCAGCCCGTGCAGGCTGCCATTCGCCTCCAAGCGTTTCTTTTTCTTTTTTGTCGGTCACACCCAGCGATGCACAGGGGTCACTCCTGGCTCTGCACTGAGGAATCACCCCTGGCGGTGCTCAGGGGACCATATGGGATGCTGGGAATCGAACCTGGGTCGGCCTCGTGCAAGGCAGACGCCCTCCCCGCTGTGCTGTCGCTCCAGCCCCTTGAAACGTTTTTATGGACTTAAACTTGCCGACCCTGACACTGACCCTTGATGCGCTGACCCCTCCCCCTCTGAGCCGAGACCCCTTCAGGGGTGACTGGGGGGCCAGTGCCCTCGGGACTGTCCTTCAGCCGACCACGCCTGGCCCCGCTTCCGGTTTCAAGGCTGCTCTCTGCTGTGTCGAGGAATCCCGGGAGAGGCAGGCGTCAGCCCAGATCTGGGAGCGGCCCCTGAGGCCGCCGGCCGTGGCCCCTCCTCAGAAGACCAAAGTGGCTCCCGTGGCATGACGTGTCCCCTTTCCCACGCAGTGGCCGTGAAGTGCAGCAGGACCAAAGCCAGCCCCCAGGAGGCCGTGCAGGTGCTCTCCTCCGTCCGCCTGAACCTGCGGGGCCTGCTGGCCAAGGCCAAGGTGAGTGCCGGACGGGACACCGCCCCACCAGCTGCCCTCGGGGCGGGGAGCACTTCGGCTCACACCGGCGGTGCTCAGGGAGCACTCCCGGGGTGGATCGGGCACCCTGGGTGGCATCGGGGATGGAAGCGGGTCAGTCACATGCAGAGTAAGGGCCCTCCCCACCGTGCTGCCGGGCCGGGCTGGCCCCACCCTGGACACCAGCGCTGCCCGGATTCGGGGCATGCGAGTTTCCCCAAGTGGGAGAACATGTCCAGGAGAGCCACAGGCCTCACTATACACACACACACACACACACACACACACACACACACACACACACACACACACACACACACACACACACACACACACACACACACACACACACACACACACACACACACACGTTACTCCCGGGACGGGGTGTGCGAGTTTCCCCAAGCGGGAGAACATGTCCAGGAGAGCCACAGGCCTCACACCACACACACACACACACACACACATGTTACTCCCCGGGACGGGGTGTGTGAGTTTCCCCAAGCGGGAGAACATGTCCAGGAGAGCCACAGGCCTCACACCACACACACATACACACACACACACACATGTTACTCCCCGGGACGGGATGTGTGAGTTTCCCCAAGTGGGAGAACATGTCCAGGAGAGCCACAGGCCTCACACCACACACACACACACACACACACACACACACACACACACACACACACACACACACACGTTACTCCCGGGACGAGAGACGGCTGGTAGAGAGCAGGTAGCTCGGTGGAGACATTGACTCATGCACACACGGTCCTGAAGCTTGCTTCTCCCCCTCCCCGCCCGCCCCTGTCCCTCCCCTCCCTCCTCCTCTCCCCTCCTCCCCTTCCTCCCCCCTCCCTGCCACATGCCAGGCCAATGCTCTGCTCGCTGTACTTTCACTCCAGCCCTATAGTTGCATTGTTTTTATTTATTTAGGGGTTTTTTGAGCCATACCTGGCAGTGCTCTGGGTTCACTCCTGCCTGCACTCAGGGATCACTCCTGGCAGTGCTCGTTTGACCATATGGGATGCCGGGGACCGAGCCCAGGTCTGCGGTGTGCAGGTGGCTCACCCGCTCTCCCTCCGCTCTGCTCCCCGTAGCGGCCTTGGTAAAGCAGAAGATCCCTCCCAGAGCTACCCTTTCTGCGGCAGGAGGGTGTATTTTTAATTGATCTTGTTTGGCTCCTTCGGTTTGCTTTTACCGAATCGTCTCTCGTGGGTCCTGTCACACACAGTTTCCACGCAGGAGCCCTGACGGTGTGGCCAGGGTGACTGTGAAACAGGCCTTGCCTGTCCGCCCCACACGCGGTGCTCTGTCTCGGGATCCGTCTGCCCGTCCACACCTCCAGCCTGTGGCACCACCCTTGCCAGCCGGTTGTCTTTCCGCCCTGCCCGGGGGCGTAGCTGGCACTGCCCAGGGGGGCCACCAGTGAGACCTCTGGTCACCTCTGTGCTGTGGCCCCACCGAGCCACAGGACCCTGGGCCTGTCCCATGGGAAGAGGCTGTCCCTGTCTCACTGTCTGCTTTGTCACGTTGCAGCAACTTTTCACAGACGTGGCAACTGGCGAGGTTTGCGGGGAGCTGGCCGAGGATGTCGCCGCCATGGACGCGCTCGTCACGGAGCTGCAGGACCTGAGCAACCAGCTCAGGAATCAGTATTGACGGCCCCAGGACAGGGCCCGGAAAGGGCGTCTCTGCCACGGCAGCCTCCTGCATCTGCATTCCCAAAACACCAGAGTGACATTATCATTATTATTATTATTTTTAAAGAAATAAACAAAATGTCCGATATGCTTACCTCCTTGGTCTCGTGATTTTCCGACTTTCTGACGGAGAGCGGACGGAACGTTCCCAGTTTCTGCAGTCGTCATCATAGTCACATGCAGGACATCCCTTCTTCTCGAGGCATTTCCACATAATCATCCGTCTTCACCGCCTAGTTTTTATCCCCTCGCTGCCTGCCATGCATTAGGTCATTCTTTGGAAAAACAGAATAAATAGGAAAAGCACACAATTGCAAGTTTGTGGGATGGTTAGATCAGCTGTTTTGTCTTATTGTCCAAGAGTGATTTAAAAACCCAGAAAGTCAGCACAGCGATGGAAACCTTGACGCTTGGAGCGGGGAGATTGGGGCGTGGCTTCACGCCGAGATCAGCAACACACAAGGGAAAAGGGGACGGGATCCAAATTTTGACTCAGCCGTAAGCCACTGGTCACCAGGCCAGCCCTCCATGGCGTGCTCCCCCAGGCCCGAGCATGGACTTCAGCATGGTCATGCGAAAGGTGCCACGTGACCGACATCCCGGCACAAACACCTCGGCGGTGGCGTCGGGACCCAGGGCCGAAGGCAGCCGTTGAGCCGAGTCTTCCTGCAGAAGTCACACAGGAAAGCCGAATGGGGCGTTCGGGTGCCCCACACGAGTCACGGGGTCTTGCTTTTCTCCACGTTCTAATTTATACTCTGAATAATTTCTAGTCCTTCCTGTGAGTTTCAGGGGCCCTTGGAAATGTAGCCCATGAAAGTACATCTGATGTTAAGAAGCACCGTTCAAGTCTCCCTCCGTGAGTTTGGGTCTAGGTGCTAGGATATTCCATTCTCTGACCGCCTGCTCTTACCCTCAGTATAATACCGGAGGAGAAGAAAAGAAAAGGCATTTCTTTAGGGATAATAACAATTTATTTTTTGGCATATAGCTGACCGATTTTCCAGCACCCCTTGTCGAAGAGGCTTTCCTTCAGCCTTACCTGAGGACCCGTGTCCGGATAGTCACCTCTGTGCCTCTGACCTGTGGGTCTTTCTTTACTCCAGTGCCATGCTGTTTTGATTACTACCGCTTTGTGTTGTAGTTTGACGTTGGGGAAGGCGATACCTCCCGTCTTCTTTTCTCCAAGGATTGCTTTAGTTATTCATGGGGGTTATTGTTCCATATAAATCTCGGGGGCATCTTACCTGTTTCCTTGACAGATGGCACGGTGTCCCTCCTAGGGACTGCGCTGAGTGTGTACGTGCTTTGGGGAGTATTGCCACTTGATGCCATTAGTGCTCCTGCTCCCAGAGCGAGGGATGTGTCTCCATTTGCTGGTTCCTCTCGTCCCTTGAGGCAGTGTTTTGTAGTTTTCTTTGTACAGGTCCTGCCCCTCTTTAGTTAGATCCCAAGGTCTGACTCGGCAAACTGAGGCGGCACCTGAGTTGGTTGTTGTTTTCTCGAGCACCACCACGTCCCACGCTGACGCCAAGTGAGCTTACTTGGCAGCCGTGCTCCAGAGTCACCCAGTTAAATCTTGAAAGAGATCAACTAGCCGCAAAAATGTCTCAGATGCACCCGTACGGGCTGAGGCTTCTAGGGCAGCCTTGGGGGGTGGGGGTGGGCCAGGTTCACGCCCTACCAGAGCCAGCAGCTGCCCTCACACCCCAGCAACTGCCGCCGTGCCTGCAGCCACACTACCGACAATCTCAGGTACAACAGGGTATTGTCTTGGCTGAAAACTCAGGGCCTTCTTGAATCGGGGTGGGCTACCTCCCCCCACTGTCCCCTGCTTCCAGAAACCCGGCAGCCACACCCACTTTCCACCACCACCAACATGTAAGCTCGCTCCCCCATTAAACATTCTGGATTTTCTGGAGCAAAACATCTCCAAACGCTACGATCCTAATGTCCCACTAAGAGCACACCAGAGTGGGCGGGGTGTCGTGTAGAAGCCAACTAGGCATAACTAACGGAAACAGTAACTCAGAAGCTTAACTCGCAACAACAGCTCAGTAAGCCCTCTGACAAGGACTATGTCCCCATGGTAGGATACAATTTTCACCAAGTTTCTTTTACGGAAGTATTTTTAGATCATTTCATTAGCCCGTTAGTGGGTATGAAGCAACATAGAATAATGATTGTGGGCCTGCTACCGGGGCGGGCTTGGGGGTGGTTGGGAAAATGGAGAAACGGTGGAGGGAAGGTGAAGTGGTGGTGGGATTGGGGCTGGAATATTCAATGCCTGGAACAAGTCATCATGAACAACTTTGTGAGCGATATTGTCTAAATGAAGTGGGGGAACAGAAAATGTGCAAGCTCAAAGAAAAGTTTGCTGGTATAGAAATTATTAGGGAATTGGTAGATGGATGATGACTCAGCGGTGCGTGGATTGATGGATTAATGGATGGATAGGGGATGGGCGAAGGGCGGGTGAGTGGATAGATGGGGGGTGGGGGTATGGTGGTTTAGTGGTGGGTGAGTGGATTGTGGGAGAATAAATGGATGGGGATGGATGGATGGATGGATGGATGGATGGATGGATGGATGGATGGATGGATGGATAGGTGGATGGTGGATGGATGGGTGGATGGATGGATGGATGGATAGATAGGTGGATGGATGGATGGATGGATGGATGGATGGATGGATGGATGGATGGATGGATGGATGGGTGGGTGGATGGATGGATGGATGGATGGGTGGGTGGGTGGGTGGGTGGGTGGATGAATGGATGGATGGATGGATAGGTGGATGGATGGATGGATGAATGGATGGATGGATGAATGGACAGTGGATGGGTGGAAGTGCAGGGTTTAAGATGAACTGTATGGACATTTAACTAAAGCCAAGAGAAAGCCAATGCACAGGACGGGAGGGAGCAGCGACTTAAGAAACCAAGTGGAAGACTGACAGTCACCAAGTTGTTTCAATGTTGTTTTGCCCGTCGGGCTCAGGGCAGAAAGGCGTCGGTCAAGTGGGCAGCCCCAGTCCCTCTCCACACCTGCTCTGAAATGTCCTGCCCAGCCCAGACCTCTCTTTACTGCCCGTCACCCCCTTTGGTCTTGAAACGTTCCCAGTCCCGGGAGGAGCACCGGTCGCCTGCTTTTGAGACGGGACCTTACTCTGTCCTGAGTCTGAGGTGAGCGTCCCATGTGCCGGGAAGTGCGGGGACAGCTTGTGCTTCCTGCCAGCCTCACCGCCACTCCCGGCCACGCGCCCCTCCCCCTCAGCTTCTCTCTTCCTCCGCGCCTGTTACAGCAGCCCCGGGGGGCTGGTGGCACCTGGTGGAGCACTTGAGCCCCCCTGCAGACGGAGTGGCAGTGTCGGAAGCGCCTGTGTCATTCCCACCCAGGACCGGACTCGTCACCGGGCAGTCCTGGGGGCCCGGGCTGTCACAGACCACGGCCCAGTGGCAATTGTCGCTGCGTCAGGGTTTCACCACATGACAGCCCAGTCAGGGGTGACAGCTTTGTTAATCCTTCATCGCTGTTCCATGGACAGAGGCGCTTTTTGCTCTGGGCCCGCAGCCCGCGGCAAAGTTAATTTGGACACGAGTTTGAGGCGTGTGTGTGTGCGTGTGTGTGTGCATGTGTGTGTGTGTGCGTGAGTGTGTGCATGCGTGTGTGTATGTGTGCGTGTGCGCGTGTGTGTGCATGTGTGTGTGCATGTGTGTGCGTGTGTGCATGCATGCGCATGTACATGTGTGCGCATGTGCATGCGTGTGCGTGCATGTGCGCATGTGTGCATGTGTGTGTGCGTGTGTGTGCATGTGTGTGTGTGTGTGCATGTGTATGTGGCCACTTACCTTGTCAAGTGCCTCTTTCAGCCGTCTGGCAAAGGCAGCACATTTGGTTTCTGCCTTGGACTTGAGGGCAAATGGCAAGACAATGTTCATTTTGGAAAAGAGGGGATGGGGGGCGTGGACGGGGCTTCCCAGAAGCCACTGGTGGGGAGCACCATGCTATCCCCGATGAGTCGGGCTGGGGGGCCCTGCAGTGCCGGCGGTTGAAGCCGGGTCGAGAAGCCGAGTGCACTGCTGGGGACACTCCGCCGCCTCCTGGACCCATCAGGTCTCGGCAGCCGTCACTGGCTCTCCCCCCCCCCCAACCTCCCCCTCACCGGTGACCCCCTGCTGACCTGTGAGCCCCCCGCTCCCAGCCTCTCGTGCCCCGGCCAGAGCCTGGTCGCTCACTCTCTCGGGCTGACGAGCGCCCAGGCCTGGGAAGCGTCAGCCGGTTTTGAGCCTTTTGTGGGGTAACAGCAGAGTGGGGTGGAGGGAGGAACCCTGGTGACGGGCCGGGGCTCCGCCTGGGCCTGGTTTGTGCTCCAGATGGGGTTCCCGGGGACAGGCGTTGGACAGGCAGGCCACCAGCAGTGCCACTCGGAGACTGGGTGGGGGCCCGCCCGCGGGAACCTTCAGTGGCTCAGACCCAGCCACGGTCCACGTCAGATGTTACTGTTCACCGAGGTCCACGCCACTGACATTCTGGTTCAGACCCGGCCACAGTCCAGGCCACCGATGTTCTAGCTGAGTCCCGGCCGCGGTCCAGGCCACCGACCGTCTTGCAGCATTTGGCAGGAGGCTGTGGGCAGAGACTTTGGGAAAAGCAGGTTAGTGCGAGGAGGCGTTTGGGGGCACCGAGCCCACCTGCCCTTGCTGGCGACGGTCTGGAGGTGCAGCCCCGGGGTTCTGCACGGAGCAGGGTGGGGGGAGGGGAGAAGCCGCCCCTTGTCTCCGTGGGCTCACAGTCCACTGTGATCGCCACCGGGATCCTAGCGGCCTCTTGGTTACGGTTTTCAGCTTAAAATCCTGCTCCTCGGTGTTCGCGGGAAGGAGCGGAGCGAGAGGTGCAGAGTCTTTAGTTTCTTGTAGTCTCACTGTTTATCTTTGCCTCCACTAGCTTGCTCAGTGGTGTTTGATCTCAAACTGTGCCTTTGGGGGGCTGGAGTGATAGCACAGCGGGTAGGGTGTTTGCCTTGCACTCGGCCGACCCGGGTTCGATTCCCAGCACCCCATATGGTCCCCTGAGCACCGCCAGGGGTAATTCCTGAGTGCAGAGCCAGGAGTAACCCCTGTGTATCTCCAGGTGTGACCCAAAAAGAAAAAAAAAAACTATGCCTTTGGCCTTAATATCACGGAGGGTTTTACCTATGTTTTCTTCCATGTACCTAATGGATTCAGGTCTGGTGTTGGGGTCTTTGATCCATTTTGCTCTGACTTTTGTGCCCGGCATTAGACGGAGGTCTGAGTTCATTTTTTCACATGTAGTTGCCCATTTTCCCAGCCCCACGGTTGAAGAGGCTGTCCTTGCTCCACTTCGTGTTTCTTGCTGCTCTATCAAAGACTGAGTGATCAGATATTTAAGGGCTGGTGTCAGGATATCTGACTCTGTCCACTCTCTGCAGCTCTGCCTGTGCTCGGTCCCATGCTGCTTTAATCACCACCGCTTTGCAGTCCAGTCTGAGGCTGGGGGAGGCGAGGCCTCCTCTTGTTCCCGAGGATGCTTTGGCTGCCCTGGGGGTTTATCGTTCACCGTGATTGCAGGAGTGTCTGGTCTATTTCTTTGAAAACTGTCCTGGGTATCCTCATAGGGACTTCTTTTGGTTTTAGTTGTTTTGCTTTGGGGGCCACACAGTCATGCTCGGGGCTTACTCTTGGCTCTGTACTCAGGAATTACTCGTCATGGTACTCAGGGGACCACATGGGATGCCAGGGATCGAACCTGGGTTGGCCGCATGCATGGCAAGTGCCCTCCCGCTGCCCCGTCCTCTCCTGGCCAGTGCTCTGTGCACGCACTCTCCACGGAGGATGCAAGGAGCGCCAGGCACCGTTCTTCCCTCCGCTCTCTTGGAATCAGGAGGGGCCACAGGACCCCGCGCTGAGAGGGCACGTGACCCCCGTGCTGAGAGGCCCATGAGACCCCGGGCTGCAGTGGGCACCTGTTCCGCTGGGCCTGGAAAGATGGAGCCGTCGGGTTTTGTCCTGAAAACAGCTGGTTTGAGCATTTCGGTTCTGGCGACACCCACCTTCTTCTTTCCCGGGGTACTTGAGGACGGGGGAGTTGGTGGTGACGGACCGCCCCCACCCTGCTCCTGGGGGGCTTCCCTGGACCCCCACACCCACACTTGTGTCTGTTTTCTGTCACTGAAACAAGTGCAAAGAAGGTTTCTCTGCTTTTACCAAAAAAGGAGAGGGAGAGAGAGAGAGAGGGAGAGAGGGAGAGGGAGAGAGGGAGAGGAGAGGGAAGGGAAGGAGGAGGGGGAGGGAGGAACGAGAGAAGGAGGGAAGGAAAGAGGAGGAAGGCGTGAGGGAGGAGGAGGGTGACGATTGGTTCTGCAGCCCAGCTGCGTGGCCGGGGCGGTGGGGGTCCCGGAACTGCTCCTTCCCGGCGTGGGCTATGAGACCCCCTCACTGTCCCGCGTGCGTGTCTGCTCGCCCACCGTTGGCGTGTTAGGGAGGTCTTTGTGGGGGTCCTGGGGGCCTCACGTTTTCTCCCCCGCACTGCGGGAGGCTGCAGCCTCCTCTGTCCGCCCTGGGGCTCTGCCTGCGAGCGGGAGTGGGGTGGGGTGGGGCTTGTTCAGGGCTGGGGCTTGGACTCAGTCCGGGTGCCTCAGGGGAGGGCACCATGACGGCATCGGCTCTGCAGTGACCCCTCAGCCCCTTCGTGTCTCGGGTCCCTGGGGCCTTCCCGAGAGCCTGCTGTGGCCCTGCCGTCCTGGAGGAGCGGGAAGTGCCCCCCATCTCCCACCCGGCGCAGAACGGGGGGCAGGGCAGGGCCCACAGGACGGGGCCAGCCAGGAGGCCATGCAGCAGGGGTGGGGCGTGACGGGGCCGGACACCGCCCAGGTGGGGGTCAGAGTCTACACCCGCTTTGCAGGGCTGCCTGCACCCCCAGCACCCCCATCTCTGGCTGCGGTTCCTAGTATGGAGGAGGGGGCTCAGTGCAGCTCTTGGACCCTGTGCTGGGCGCCTCACAAGTGGGCAGAGACGGGGGGCATCTGCAGCCCCCCTCCCCCGTCGCCCTGACCTCTGGCCAGCAGTGGCGGCTGCACTCGTGCTTTAAAGCGGGGAGGAAGCGTTTGCCCACAGCCTCTGCTCAGGGCCGCGCACGTCCCCTCCGGACGGCCGTGCTTGTCCATGGGCGCAACGCCCGTGGGCGTGGGTGTGCATGCGTGTGCATGCCCGTCTGTGTACGTCTGCGTGCGTGCACGCATGAGTAGGTGGACACGGGCCCTGGAGCTCTGCGTGGACCTGCACGTGTGCGTGCCTGCGGTGTATGTCACACACCTGTGTGCTCCATGCATGTTCTAGGGCTTCTCCTGACCCCAGGGCGCCGGGTCCCCCCGAAGCTGTCCCCAGGCCCCCCCACCCGTGCTCGGCTGCAGAGCAGACACTTGGGCTTTCGGGGTCCACAGAACAGGGCCAGCAGCAGCGACCTCTGCCCGTGCCCAGAACATCCCCACTCCCCGCCTCTGCATTCCAGAACCTTCTCCACCGCGGGCCAGACCGACAGGAGGGAGCAGCCTGTCCCTGCACCCCGACGCAGGCCTGCAAAGTGCAGGGGCCAGTGGGGCCACAGGAAGGGAGGCCCAGCGTGGCCGGGGTCAGCGATTCTGCAAGGCTGGAAAGTTTCTCTGCAGCTGAAAACAGGAAAGAAAGAAAAAAAAAAAAACAGCCAAGGAGGCGCCCGGGTCAGCGTGGAATCCCCCAGAGCAACTGAGTCCTTGTCGAGGCGACTTGGCTCACACAGTGCTCATGTTCAACTTTGGGGGTCCCAGGTCACCCCTCGCACTGCCCCGAGGTGCAGCTGCCTCCTCTTCCCCCCGCCCCCTCCCCCTCCGGGCTCTGCCGCCGAGTCTCGGCCGTGTGTGCCGCTTCCCTCCCTCGTTTTTTCTCTTCCGCAGACGTGAGATCGTCCGGCATTTGTGCTCCTGCCCCTGATTTATTTCGTTCACGTTCTCTCAGAAACGGAAGATCAGATTCCGTCTTCCTGGGGCCCAGCAGCCCTTCACGGCGCCCAGAGACCGTTTCTTCTCTTCTTTCTCGTTTTTGTTCTGATTTGCTTTGGGGGCCGCAGCTGGCGGTGCTCAGGGCTCAGTCCTGGGGGGCCGGGGACCAGATGGGAGGCGGGGCTGGGGCCCGGGCTGGCCGTGTGCAGGGCAGGCGCCCTGCCTGCTGTGCTATGGCCCCAGGCCCTTTGTTTTTTCTTTTTTTCTTTGGGATGTTGGCGCTCTTGCCTGGGGTTGGTGCACGAGTCACTCCCAGAGGGCATGTGGTGCGGGGAGCAAACCCCCTGCCCCCCCAGACACACACACCCTCTGTCCTCTCGCCTCTCACTCGGCCTTGGGGGTGGCCCCGGGTCTCTGCTCTCAGAAAGGGCTCACAGTGAACACAGATGCAGGTAGATTCCACGGACAGCCCGCAGGAGCCCAGCAGATTGGATGGGATTAGATCAGATCAGATGAGTTAGATGAGATGAGATGAGATGAGATTAGATTAGATTGGATTGGATTAGATGGGAGGGTTCCCAGAAGCCACCAGTGAGCAAGGCAACGCCACGAAAGGCTCAGCTGGCAACAAACAGCAAATCCCACAAGGCCTTAGCGCCGTTGCGAGATGTCACCGCCATCGTGACTTGGTTTTCACTGATCGCTTCTGACCTGCCGTTTGCTGTTCGGCTGTGACAGGCAATGCGGAGTACACTTGCTTGCTCGTGCTCTGGGGCGGGCTTGGAGGGTGGCTGGGAACCGGGGACACGGTGGGGAACAGGTCACACTGGTGGCGGGACGGGGGTAGGGACACTCAGCGCCTGAAACAACTTAGGATGAGCCACTTTGTAAATCTCCGTGTTTTTATTTATTTATTTTTATTTTATTTATTTATTTATTTTTGCTTTTTGGGTCACACCTGGCGATGCTCAGGGTTTACTCCTGACTCTGCACTCAGGAATTACTCCTGGCGGTGCTTGGGGGACCATATGGGATGCCGGGGATCGAACCCGGGTCGGCCGCGTGCAAGGCAAATGCCCTCCCCGTTGTGCTATCGCTCCAGCCCCATCTCCGTGTTTTTAAAAAATACACACAGAAGTATAAATCAGCCCATGTTCTCGGGAAGCCCCGGGGACCATAACTGACTGTCCTGTGGTGGTTCTGTGTTTTCTCTGGGACTGGGAACACGCCCGGTGGTGCTCAAAGCTTACTCCTGGCTCTGCGCTCAGCGGGGCTTGGGGGACCGTGGGGGTGCCGGGCATCGAACCCAGGCCCACCAGCAAACGCCTGGTTCTGTGTTTGAGTTCTGGAGACGTCTTCACGCTGCCTCTCTGGACCAGCGGCCAGGCGCAGCCATCCCACCCTGGGAGGCCTTCCCGGGCTCAGGGCCCTGCTCCCCGCTGTCTCCTGGCATCTGAGCTGTCAGTGCTCCCGGAGCACTCTGCCCCGCGCGTGTCCCACTCGCTTCAGGGGCCCGGCCCCAGCCCCTGAGGCAGGAGAGCTGCGAGCAGAGCCCGTGTCCGAGCGTCTGTCCCGTGCCAGGGGCTGTTCTTGCTTCTCACAGCCGCCTCCTCCGGCCTTCGGTACTGCCGGGAGCCCCTCGAGCCCAACAACCCCCGCCCACCCTCGTCCTGATCCCCCCTCCGAGCAGGCTAACTGCCCGGGCCAGGGTCTCGGCCCTCCCCCCTCCCGAAGGAACGGGGTTGGGGGGTGAGGGGTGGGATGGGCGGAGGAGGAGGGAGAAACTGCTGTGGGGAGGCTGGGCTGCACCCCGGGACCCGGGGGTTCAGGGCCCCCCGTCCCGGCCCTTCTCTGAGCCCCAGTGTTGCAAGGCTGTTGCCCCCCGCGCCCGCCCCCCACCCTGGGGGAGAGACTGCCGGTGGCCGAGCGCTGCCCTCTGCCCAGTGTGCGGATGAGCGACCTCGTTCCCCCAACCCCTCCCCCGCGCACCGCTCCCGGACCCCTCGGTGGCTGCCACGAGAGCGGCTCCCTGGGGGTCTGCAGGCCAAGGCGGGGGGTGCGGGCTAAGGGTGAACTGTCACCGTGACAGACCAGGGGGCTGGAGGGGGATGGAACAAGCCCACGTTTGAGCTGCGGGCCGCGGGTCCCCTCCCGGCGTCAGGAAGGAAACGCTGCTCAGGGCCCCCAGCCCCGGGAGAGGGGAGAGCGGCCCCTCGCTTAGGAGCGCGGGTGGGGGCTTCCCAGTGCTCACAGAGCTTGGCTAGCCTGCCCGACCCCCGCACCACGTTTATCCACCCCACCCCGCCGCCTCGGGGTGATCCCCGAGCACAGAGCCAGGAGTCCACTCTGAGCACTGCCAGGTGTGACCCCCAAACCAAAACTGAAAGAACGACCTAAAAGTATTCAGTTCACACTCGACCCGTCCTAAGTGACGCGCAGAGGGAGCAAGGCAGGGCCCCGGAGACGGCTGAGGGCCGGGCCTGGCGTGTGGGCGAGGGGGACCAGGGGTGCCGTCTCGGCAGAGGCTCCTTGTGGGCTCCATCCCCACTCCTGTCCCCTCAGGGTCAGTGTCGGGACACGGCTCTGGAAATGCTGAAAATCCATCGTGGCAACTGGAACTTGGTCTCCCCAGCTACCAGCACCGCGACTGATGTGGCTGTTTTCTTGTGTGTGTGTGTGTGTGTGTGTGTGTGTGTGTGTGTGTGTGCGCCTGTGTGTGTGCATGTATATGCGTGTGTGTCCATGTGTATGCGTGTGTGCATGTGTGTCTGTGTGTGTGCATGTATATGCGTGTGTGTCCATGTGTATGCGTGTGTGCATGTGTGTCTGTATATGTGCATGTGTGCGCATGTATGTGCGCACATATGTCTCTGTGTGTACATGTGTGCATGTGTGTGCATGCGTATGTGTACGTGTGTGTGTGCATATGTGGGGGGGCGTGGGGTGGTGGAAGCCATCGAGACACGGACCGTCTCTGCCCCTGGCCCGGGTTCCAGGGGGCGATGGAAGGCTTGCGGCCTCTCGCCCCTCTGCTTCCCTGCATGCGGCAGGGACGGGCCCTGCGCGGAGCCCAGGGGCAGGCCAGCCCCACGTGTGTCTCTGGCAGAGCTTCCCGGTGTGTCATGTTGGGGGTCACCACGCCAACGTTCGCCGCTAATTGGAAACAGTGGGACGTGATTCAGTTGCGGCGGTTCCTCGGGTGGAGTGCCAGGGTGTCTCCCGTGGAAACACTCTCTGGCTCATCAGGCAAAGGGCTCTCTGCTGGGAGCTCACGGCCACTCGCCCAGACTCCGACTCCAGCCTCCCGCGACACCGGCCCCGGCTCTGGCCTGGCACCTTGTTCCCAGGGTGCCTCGAAACCAGTAGTCAAAGCCCGAGCGGGCACTGACAGAGTACCAACGCTGCCCACGGTTTGCTTTTCTAGCAGAATTCCCAAGCGCTCAATAGCAACGGTGTGTGTGTGTGTGTGTGTGTGTGTGTGTGGTTTTGAGGGAGGGTGTGTGTGTGTGTGTGTGGTTTTGAGGGAGGGTGTGTGTGTGTGTGTGTGTGGTTTTGAGGGAGGGTGTGTGTGTGTGGTTTTGAGGGAGGGTGTATGTGTGTGTGTGTGGTTTTGAGGGAGGGTGTGTGTGTGTGTGTGGTTTTGAGGGTGTGTGTGTGTGTGTGGTTTTGAGGGAGGGTGTGTGTGTGTGTGTGTGGTTTTGAGGGAGGGTGTGTGTGTGTGGTTTTGAGGGAGGGTGTGTGTGTGTGTGTGGTTTTGAGGGAGGGTGTGTGTGTGTGTGTGTGGTTTTGAAGGAGGGTGTGTGTGTATGTGTGGTTTTGAAGGAG